>NC_089814.1:11179090-11479090 GCF_029633855.1 Hoplias malabaricus
TACAGAGTGTGGTCAGCGGATGCTGAGGCGAATAGTGTGCAGAGGTTGCATGTGGCCTTCAGACTAGGTCAAGAACATGGTTTCCATGTCTGCATCCATGTCTTAAGTCACCAAGGGCCATGCAGTGGTGTAAAGCATGGACACTGGGCTTTAGAGCAGTGGAGACGTTTTCTCTGGAGTGACGAATCATGCTCCTCCATTTGGCAATCCAGTGGACAAGTCTGGAATTGGTGGTTGCCAGGAGAACTGTACTTTTCTGACTGTATTATGCCAAGTGTAAAGTTTGGTGGAGGAGGATTATGGTGTGGGTTTTGTTTCAGGAGTTGGGCTTGGCCTATTAGTTTCAGTGAATGGAACACTTAACTGTATCAAGAGATTTTGCACAATTTCATTCTCCCAACTTTGTGGGAACAGTTTGGGGTTGGCCCCGTTCAGTTCCAAAGCAAGGTCCATAAAGACATGGATGAGTGATTTTGGTGTAGAAGAACTTGACTGTCCTTTGGGATGAATTAGAGTGGAGACTGCAAGCTAGGCTTCTCCAACATCAGTGTCTGACCTCACAAAAGGGCTTCTGGGGGAATGGTCATAATTCCCATAAACACACTCCTAAGCCTTCTTTAAAGGCTAAGCAAGCAGCTCTATGAAAGTGTCAAACAAATAAATACAGTGGAATTTGAGTCCCTACCTTGTGTTTATTGATAGTCAGAAAACATGTTATTTCTCACTAATTCAAGGAATAAGGTTCAAAAGACCGTTGGGGGGGTGGACCTGTTCGGAAACTCTAATAGGCGTCTTGCCTGTGACGTAGATAGTGGACAACAACTCGAAGTTGCACTTAATTTAATGCAAAATGAGGAAAAGGTGTGTTGTTTTTGGCTGCAATCATTCAATGTACAGTGGGACATCTGTGCACAAATGGCCCAAAGATCCCAAAATATCCAGAAAATTGACCAAATTTGTCCACTTTAAACGGGCACTTTGGAAAGGACCATCCGCTCACTCCGTTATCTGTAGCTCATTTCACTGGCGCTTTTCCAACAATATGGGCATGTAAGGACACCAACGAAAGGTGTTCAAGAGCCTCTGTAACATGGAGGTAAACAGGGTAAGGACACTCACTTCGCCTGTTTTAGTTGGTGTTAGTTAACGTTAGCTTGACTTGCTAAACTCGGTGGCTCAGATTATACTCGGCTACGTAGCTGCATTACGGAGGTTTATAGTGTCGGATGAATTCGAGTTCAACTTCGATCACATTTACAAGAATAACGGTACCTCTAAATTTGAGTTTATCTTATTACTAGGCTATTGTCATGAATAATGTTGGTTATTTAGCTAGATACTGTCATAACAGTCAGTCATAACGGTGTTTTACCGCGGCGTTGTTCAGCTGTTGTCCACCAGTGACGTCACGGTTGCGTTCAAGAATTTCCGTAGCGAGCATGGATTTTTCCGTCAGTTTAATAAAATTGTCAGTTTTAAAGCAGATTAAGCTGCTATTTTCATTTTAATTCATACTTATATATGTCAGTAACTAAAATAATGTGAAATGTTCATGGAGGTCCATTAAGTGGTGCTTAGCCTTTAAAGTCTTCCCAGAAGATTTGAACTGTTTTAGCTGCATCATAAGGCCGACATCATATTAAAACCTATAGATTAAGAATGGGATTTCACTAAAGTTAATGTGTGTGAGAAGGCAGAATAGCTGATACTTTTGTAAATATAGTGTATGATCAGGTTAAGCTCAACAAGTTCCATCACTTCTCCACTTTTCCTCTGCTTCCTTGTGTCCTCCAGAGCCCTTAACATTTCTCCTAAATATTCTGTCCTTTCCCAGTGGTCGACAATATACGTGCCCCTGGGTACAACATTTGATGTTTTGGTCAGGGCCTGTATCCCAACTTGCTATGGAGATTCCACATTCATACATATTCACCATTTAATAGCTATTTCCCTAAATATGGTATTGTGTGTTACTATTAATGTAATGTATTTCAAGCAACACCTGACTGTTACTGAAACACCCTGGCTAACACTAAGTAGTAAATTATTATAGCCATCCATTCTTCATTTTGGCCACAGCAGTTATGTGCTTGGTGGCCCATGTGTAATTTTTATATTTGTCCACCCCTGCCTCTCCTCTCCTGGTCAGGGTGGGGTTTCCTCTCAGTGAACTGAATCCAGTCTTTGTGCTGGGAGAGTGCAGGTGGGCATGGCCCTTGTTTAGGCTTAGCCAGGAGAGCAGCTCTCAGTGAGCTTCCATTCAGCTTCGCTTCACTGCCATTAAAAGCATAGCAAGCACTTACATACACACCGCCCTTTCTCACATAGCCACAGGCATGTTTTTCAACTTAATGATGTAAGCTGTGTTTGTTCATTGATTAAGTGTCTCAGTTCGGAAACAGCATTACCCTATACTTTATTTTATTGCGTTTGTTAATGGAGCTTTGAAGGTTGTATCATGTCAAACTGAACAGTAACACCAGAGTGAGAAATGACTATGCTGAATCTCATGCCTAGTTATAAGATTACTAAAGGTATAACACTTTGAAATCATTTGCTACATATTGTGGGCAAATGCACAAAAAAATGTATATGTAAACATTTAGGGGGTCCCTGAGGTTTAGCTTTGACTTTATTGTAAAGAAAATTCAGAGTTTGGTCACTGGGAATGCCACAGCTATCCATGGCTGAGTGCTCAAGCATCTTGCCAACATTCAGTACAATGCTAAACCATTGTAAACCAATTGTGTAATTAACAGTTATATAATTGGCAAAACAGAATTCATAGCTGCTGTGTTTTTCTTTTTTATTTTCCCCTTTCTCTCTCTTTCTCAACACATATGGCATCCTGCAGACAGTGAGTACAAGAAGTATGAGACATACCAAAATGTATATAATGGTGTGTCTAGTACCGTAGTAAGTTCATCTCTGCATTAACCTTCTGTTGCATTTCCCAGTGTGAACACATTACTTGTGATAAGAGTAGTTTGTATTTTGAAACGATTTAGGATATTGTTAACTTGAAATGTTTTACTTTCAGCTGAAAAGTCACCGTTGTCTGAAAAGCACCTCTGACAAAGTGTGGAGGATCTCTGCTTTTTGAAACAGTGCTGCGTTCCAGAATAGAAATTACAATTGCAGACTTAAAAGGAGGAGAGGTTCTCTGTGATCATATGCAGGCCTGCAGCAGAAGCACCACCATAGACGTATTTTAAATTATAATAAACTTGAAGACAAGTCTTATTCATTTGCTTAGCATTTGGTCTTTCACTTAATGCATAGCTAAAGCTTATTTTGTTTGCCTTGCAGTGCTTTAATGTCATGGAGCCAGCTGAACCTTCAATTATATCTAAACCAGAGAGTGAAAAGCCAGCTAGGGATCAAACATATTATTAGAGATATGAGCTGCTGGAGTATGTGTAGGCCTATGCATGTCTGTGTCTGTCCAGTACTAAAATCTAACTTGTATGAAGTCAATACTGAGGAAAGGCACGGTCTTTGAGACCAGGTCTATTAGTCTCTTAGTATTGTGCCTATTCCATGCATTTTCTGCTCGGTGTCTGCAGTGCGGTCTGCTGTGATGTAGCCATATTTTGTGGCTGCTGGCTATGTGGAAAAGCCAAAGGAAAGTCAGTTTAGTTTCTTTAGTGATTCATTTTAGACAAGTCCTATAAAAACATGGCATTTGAGAATGTCTGGGAGAAGTGTGTTATTTTTGTCTGTGCTGATTGGGTCAGTGATGGTAGGATCACTGCTCTTTGGACATGCGTTGCTTGTAGGAAAAACCAACAGTGTTCTGTTTCCCCTCTCTTCAAGCCTCACGGGGTCCTGCACAGGACTGGCATTGGTGATTCTCATGTTTAACCTCTTTTTTTGTACAGGAATAAGCTTGGATTATGTCCATAAAAAAGAGGTATTATGGTCAAACCAGCATAAATACACATTATGGGTGGTAATTAATCCAGAACATACTATTTAGTCTCAGTTTAACAGTATAGTATACTTCTGTATGAGAAAATCAGAATAGAGGACACGCCCCCGGGTTTATTTCAGATCTGTGCGGAAATGGGTGTTAACAATTAAAAGTACACAATATTTTTAAAGTGCACATATGTGTGCAAGCATGGACATGGGCAGAGCAGGTGTTTATTTTACACATGAAAGGCTGTTGTTTTGAAACACACCCTGATGAATGATGAATGAACTGTTTCCATAATACAGACTGAAAATAAAGTATCCATTCAGAGGAAGTTGTGTACGCAGAGGGGTGCAGTGCAGTTGGGGTAGAGCTATATTCCACTCTTCCTGCCTCCAAAACCCCCCCTCATCTCCCGCCACCATATTGCAGTTTCTCTTGGGACACACACACACACACATGCGGGTGCTATGTGTATATGGGGGATGGGGGGGTATCGGTGCTCTCTATTGCTAATGGGTGTGGGCTGTTGCTCGTGTGATTTTTCTATGAGGGCTTTGTGTGAATCGGCACACACCTGGCTGTGCCCATCCTTGTGTTGCCATGGAAACGGGGGAGGAATGAATCGGGAGGGGCTGCAGATTCGTAATTACTCCACAGTAACTCTGTTGGCACCAAACCCTGATGGCATCGAGACCTGTGTGTTGTGGTCTGACGGATTGATGCTGTGTGAGATTAAGGCTCGATTCACTCAAGTAATATTTATCTTCCCAGCGAATCAGCAGTGATTATATGGTAATGCAAATGTTGTGTTTTGTAGTCTCTGCAGGGGCTCACACAGTAAGAAACATCCTATATTAAATATGCTACAGGTGTACACCCCATGCTCTACACTGGTATATACTTTTTAACACAGTGGTTAGAGGGTTTGTTGTTTGTTTGGGGATTTTTTTTTGAAAGACTAGACCTGTTCTCTTGGGTTCATTTAAATCCATTTTGTTTTAACCATTAAAAAAAACTTCTTACTAGTGATGCAAGAATGAACTTTCATTAAATTTGACCTGCTGCTGAAATATACTGTGAAGACTCATATAAGAATAGTTCTAAGTGTAGTGTACCCCCTTGTTAGAGTGCCCAAACATCATAGTGATCGTGTGTGTGAGAGAGAGTGTTTGTGTTTGCAGAGCTTTGTCATGTCTCTGCTCTGTTCTTAATGAATACAACTCCACTTCACTGACAACTTACAAGGCCATTACAGCTCTTACAAATTAGCCCAGGCCTGTGTTGGGATACACTGTGTTGCTCTACTGTTGTAGAGCAGACCTGTTTGTCACCTCATAAACGGTAAACTACTCCAGGTCCAAAAAAACATGTTCTCTAATAAGGAGGTGTATGGGAGGGTGTGACCATGAATTTAGCTCTTTGTGTGGACCATAGTCTCCATAATCTGGGGGTATTTAAATGTGAGTATATTCGAAAGGAAACCTTTTCAAAAGAGAAAAACGTACTTTTTAAAATTTTATTCTTTACAACAACAAGAAATTCTAATATGATTTTAGACGAGGCAAATGAAAGAGATACATAATGAAAATCACTCGTAATAATTTTAATGTGAGGGTGACTTGTCACTTTATTAAAAGTTGCTGTTTTACATCAATTACAGTGTTTCAAATAAATTAAAGTGCAGTATAGAAGATGTGTGTCGGAATGGGGGGCTCAAACCGATGCTCATCTACAAAAGGAGGCCACTGGAGAAAAAGGTTGGAAACCACTGCATTACATAATGCAGAATTCCCTTTAAAATGTATATGAAATAAACTGCCATATTTATTCGTTCAGTGTGCATCTTTCATTATAATATCTAATGTTCATTGTGGTGGTAATTGCTTGAGGTTAATAGTTAAATCTAGAAGAGCAGCATTTAGTTGCAGTTACAGAAACGCAAGCATGAATATGAACTAAGGGATTCGTGGAAGTGTAGTGTGTGTGTGTCCCCCGTTCCTTGTTCCTTTAAAACAGATAAAATCAGACAATAAGAGCATCTGCTGCTGGTGAACGAGTCCCTACCATGACCTCCTCCTTTGTGATCTCTGTAGAAGTTACCAAAGGCTGCTGGTAGATTCAGAGGGATTGTGCAAGCTTAGGGTGGCGTGTTATCCTAATATTTAGGGATAATGAATGTTTGTCTTGTTTTTTTGCCAAACAGTGTTTCAGCGGTGTTTCTTTAAACACACATCAAGTCATGGAGCCCATTGCCACACACACACACACACACACTCCATGATGTGGTCAGCACACTTCAAAGCTCCATTCTGTTAGGTTTGTTATTGGTAACACTTCAAAGTCTGTAAATAAGACACCACACAGGAATACGTGCCTCAGTTGTGGAACACCTCTGTGGAACAATCAAACATCATTTGTGTTTTAGAGCTTAACTCTCTTCCACTTTGTGATAAGCACCTGGGCGTATTTATGCCACACTTTACAGAGATAATTGCATCAAAACTAGTGATGTGTTCAGGGGATACTGTATCACAACATGGGTCCCCAAATACTGTGAATGTTTCAGTTCTAGAGTCTATACCATGTTCTATACCAGGACTTTCTTTATCCATAAATATAAAACTTTTCTTGTAACTTCAGAGGCACCAGCAGCTGCAGTAGTAGCTTTTTATAACTGCCCTTTTAATAGGGTTAATTGCCTAACAGAACCTTTCCTTCTTAATAACATGGAACAATATATTGAAGTAGTGAATGTGAGTGTGTGGCTCTGCGCTAGACAGGTGCCCTCTCAAGGGTGTGTTCCCACCTTGCGTCCAGTGATGAATGAATGAATGAATGAATGTATGAATGAATTAAAAGGCAAACTAAGTGCTCTAGGATTGAAAAAGACTAATATGTCAGCAATGTATAGTGATTTGAAACAAATTGTTTATTGTGTTAACTGTAGAGTGCTAAAGAGGCATCTGAAATAATATAAATAATATTGCCAATATTGATTAATAGTGGTGTATTGTGATAAATACATTTAAAACTTATAAATTCATTAAAATCTTAATTGATCTGTCACACCTGTAGGATCCCTGATGAATGCTAATGTATACAGTAAATAAACATGATTCAGATTCTGTTTCATACAAAGACTCTGTATCCACAAGCATACTACTAAACATAAGCGAACTGTGTTGAATAACAGTATGTGTATTTCTCCGTGTGTTTGTGTAGATTCTGGCGAACCTTGTGATGGAGACGCTACATCAGGAGCTGAGGACACTGATAGCACCTCGACTGAAGGGCAAGCTGCAGCAGAGACAGAGGGACTGGATGCTGGTCAGAACTGACTCCACATACTTAGCATTCAAGCCTAAGAGGGGGAACCACAAAAAGTTCAAACACCAATCTGAATGCATGTTATGTGTCTGTGTGTGTGTATGTGTGGTTAGATTTCTGATGCAGTATACAGGCAAGTGCTGGCTCAGGTGCGAGTGCAGTATGAGGGTCTGGTGCAGAGCTGTGAGAGAGTGCGCCCCCGTCTGGATGCTACACTTCGCACAGACATGGACCAAATCATCGGTTCCAAAGAGCACATTTCTGGAAGGATCCGTGGTAAGCAAATTTGGAAAATATCTACATTCTTCATCTGTAGATAAGATACAATCCTGTTTGCTATTGTCGTTAATTCTTTATCAGTGTAATTGTGGATTTGCTGATGTGACTTCACCCAAACCTGTACCCAGCCTAATGAGTGACAGATGATGTGATCCATGTCCAGCCCTACACCTCTGACTGGTGCATGACATTCAGCCTTTATAGGGGGCTCACAGCAACACACAGGCCTGATTGTTTTGACTAAAATATTTTACATACTGCAGCTTTAAGAAAGAAAGTCTATTGATTCTTGACTAACATACATGAAGGAAGTATCCATTTTGTGTGTGTGTGTGTCTTCATAAGTTCCAGCTGGTCCATAATTTGACCATTTAAAAGAAGTCTTATACATCATAGTCTATTATCACAGCCAGTTACCATTTTCTGTTTTCTTTGATAGTCACTGTTGTAGTCAGTATATTTACACAGCAGCCGGCATAAACTTTGACAGCTGTAATATTTCTCCTACATTCTTCACAAGACATTTTTTATCTGCATAAATCTCACACATTTCTTACAGGACCTCAGCTACTTGCAGGCACTTATTCACTCTTTGTGAATTGCCTCCCTCTCCATCTTCTTTTCTGTCCCTCTCTCACATTACAGATTAGTCTTAACTGCATCCTGTAAATACACCCTCACCTTTCTGGCTGAAAATAGGTTTGGCAGGGGACCTGCGGTCATTTCTCTCTTAAGCACTGCTGGAAGAACTGCATTCCACAGTCAACACTGGTAGCAAATTTCATAGGCACTGAACACTACACGGCATTGCGCTTCATACAGTTTGTGTGTGTGAGTGTTCACAGGTTTGTTACTGCAGTTATTGCTGTGATACGGTGGCAATGGTTTTGTCTTTTTTGTGTCAGAATCTGTGGGTGAGGTTATAATACAGCAATAATATAAGCCACTGTCAGTTTGGGTTCTGGAATTCCAACTTCTGTATTGGTATTTAACAGTATCATGTGTCATCAGGAAAATGTTTTGCATAGCTTGTAGAATTAGGTGGCTTGCATTTTGTTCTTTTGTTGGAGAGTCAAGTTAAATATAACCATATCAGGTCAACTTTGTAAATTGTAACACCCCTAGAACACACACACACACACATATATATGTCTGTTTTATATATGTGCGGCGCGGTGGCGCAGCAGGTAGGTATCGCAGTCACACAGCTCCAGGGACCTGGAGGTTGTGGGTTCTAGTCCCGCTCCGGGTGACTGTCTGTGAGGAGTGTGGTGTGTTCTCCCTGTGTCTGCGTGGGTTTCCTCCGGGTGACTGTCTGTGAGGAGTGTGGTGTGTTCTCCCCATGTCTGCGTGGGTTTCCTCCGGGTGACTGTCTGTGAGGAGTGTGGTGTGTTCTCCCCATGTCTGAGTGGGTTTCCTCCGGGTGACTGTCTGTGAGGAGTGTGGTGTGTTCTCCCTGTGTCTGCGTGGGTTTCCTCCGGGTGACTGTCTGTGAGGAGTGTGGTGTGTTCTCCCCATGTCTGCGTGGGTTTCCTCCGGGTGCTCCGGTTTCCTCTCACAGTCCAAAAACATACGTTGGTAGGCGGATTGGCGACTCACAAGTGTCCGTAGGTGTGAGTGAATGTGAGTGTGTGTGTTGCCCTGTGAAGGACTGGCGCCCCCTCCAGGAGGCTCTGGACCCTCCGCGACCCTGAACTGGATAAGCGCTTACAGATAATGAATGAATGAATGTTTTACATATTTTCACCCTTTTGCTGTCACCTTAAAACATGAATATGTTTAGGAATTAGTATTAAAACTAAAAATTAATAACACATGATTTGATTTGATATGAAATGAAATCATTTATTGATCTTTAGACAATGAAGTTTGCTTCCTGTGTGTGTGTGTGTGTGCATGCGCAGCCCTAGTGCACCCACGGGCAGAGCAGCTTCTCAGGAGCAGTGTGCAGCCCTACATCACTTCCATCCTGGAGGCTCTGATGGAGCCGGTGAGCCGAGGCTTCTCTGAAGTAAGAGATGTCCTCTTCCGCGAGATGGTTGAGGTCAGCAAGAACACACTTAATGATGGAGGCAAGGATGCCCTGGGAAAGGTAAGGAGACCAAAACATTCGGGACTGAGTATACTTACACAAAACATTACACTGGTTGTCAAACATTTTTAAATTTAGTTTGATGTATTTTGTAATGAAATATATTTTTTGATGAGTTTGTGTTTTTTGTCCTTTTTTTTTTCCTTGGATTCTGATCGTTCTTTGGTTTATTTTTGTACTCAATATTCAACAACACGCTCTTCCTTTGTATGTGTCCTCGTTGTGTTCTGTACGAAATCTAATATATCATTTATTTTAGTATATATTTATTACTAGGCTTTGGAGGGATTAAAATATCATCATACATAGGCAAGAGTAGGATGTCTGAATAAATAGAATGGAATGCAAATAACAATATGGGATAAATTCCTGATCATGTTAAGATAGGTGGCATGCAAGTATTGACCCTTCAGCTGTCATTCCATCTCCCTGCAGCACATGGAGAGGATCTCTATGCTGGCTTTCCACCCAGTGAAGATGCAAAGTTGCTATGAGAAGATGGAGCAGCTGAATCTGGAAGGTCTTCAGCAGAGATTTGAAGTGTCCAGTCCTTCTGTGTTCATTCAGAGAGCTCAGATCCTTATGAGAGAGGTCAGTTTATCTCCATGTCTCTATAAATTGAACATATATAGTATGGATTTCTATTCTAAATGGCTACACCTTAGACTTTCCATGTTTCTTCAGTCCGCCTGTGTGCTTTGTGTTTTGAGAAATATATATAACTGGCATTACTTCGGGTGGCCAAATCCCATAAGTGATATTTGATTGAAGTTAATATTAGTACTGAGATTATTTTTTATTTTTTTTGTCGGCATTTGTGGGATTCAGGCCACAGAGCCATTGATACCAATGAAGCAACAGTGCCCTCGTGTGGCAAAACTCGACACACAGAATTAAAAGGGGAGGGAGACATGAGATTTAGAAGAGGCATCTGTCATTCTCGTAGTTTATTTAAAATCTGTAATTTTGGTGATTGAAACTGTTAAATTCGTTACCTTTCTAAACAAAGTGCAGTCAATCTAAACCCCATCATAACACTTACTACTCTAGCCTCCCTTTATTCTGTTTACTTTCTGTCATTTACATATTTGCTCTGCATTTAATATGATAATATTTATAATCATATTTGTCTGCTCCACCCTGAATACACTTGCACACTCTAAACTTTGCTGTTGAATCTTGTGATAGTGTTGTCTGCTGTAAGGATAATATTTTACACTTTAGACTGACACTGTTAATTAAATAAGGTTTTATTTACACTTAACCTTGCATGTAGATGCGGTCAGACAACTCTTCTCTTAAAGGCTAAGCACCACTTAATGGACCTCCATGAATATTTCACATTATTTTAGTTACTGACATATATAAGTATGAATTAAAATGAAAATAGTAGCTTAATTTGCTTTAAAACGGACAGTTTTATTAAACTGACGGAAAAACCCGAGCTCGCTACGGAAATTCTTGAACGCAACTGTGACGTCACTGGTGGACAACAGCTGAACAACGCCGCGGTAAAACGCCGTTATGACTGACTGTTATGACAGTATCTAGCTAAATAACCAACATTATTCATCACAATAGCCTAGCAATAAGCTAAACTCAAATGTAGAGGTACCGTTATTCTTGTAAATGTGATCGAAGTCGAACTCGAATTCATCCGACACTATAAACCTTCGTAATGCAGCTACGTAGCCGAGTATAATCTGAGCCACCGAGTTTAGCAAGTCAAACTAACGTTAACTAACACCAACTAAAACAGACGAAGTGAGTGTCCTTACCCTGTTTACCTCCATGTTACAGAGGCTCTTGAACACCTTTCGTTGGTGTCCTTACATGCCCATATTGTTGGAAAAGCGCCAGTGAAATGAGCTACAGATAACGGAGTGAGCGGATGGTCCTTTCCAAAGTGCCCGTTTAAAGTTGACAAATTTAGTCAATTTTCTGGATATTTTGGGATCTTTGGGCCATTTGTACACAGATGTCCCACTGTACATTGAATGATTGCAGCCAAAAACAACACACCTTTTCGTCATTTTGCATTAAATTAAGTGCAGCTTCGAGAGTTGTTTTCCACCAACTGTCGTTTAAACCTTATTCCTTGAATTAGTGAAATAACACGTTTTCTGACTATCAATAAACACAAGTTAGGAACTCAAATTCCACTGTATTTATTTGTTTGACAGTTTCATATAGCTGGTGCTTAGCCTTTAAAATGGTACCAGTCTACCTTTTAAAATGTGGGGTACCAGTCTATTTGTTTAGTAGGCAGGATGGCCCTCTGTGTCCACACATCACTAGCTTGGAAGGGAGTTCCAATAATGTAATGCCTGGAAGCAAAAAGCAGACAGGCCAAGGACACTTTTCTTAGTGGTATAGTGCAGTCACCAGTTGTAGTAGAACAAGCTGACAAATGTGACTTCTCACACACATTCCTCTAGCACTGGAGGCGCTAAACCATTTTAAATTTCAAAGTCCAGCACTAAAGGTTTAAAAAACTAAAGTAGATATTACAATGATGGTGACAATTTGACTTCTGATCTAAAATATTCAAAGCTTGTTACATGTTTGTGTCCAACTTGTTTAGCAATAAGGAATATATGGTAAAGTTTAACAGCATTTTTTAAGTGTTTTTTATTGGTCCAATAAATCTTCACACGATGGATATATTGACATATGACTGAGAATATCACAGACATATTCAGTCTACTGTTCACTTTTCTATATGTATCAAGTCTAATAACTTGAACTGAGTTTCTTTTTTTTGCTCTTGTAGCAAATGGACAATGCTGTGTACACATTTGAGCACCTGCTGCATCAAAGTCTGGAAGTAAAGTCAGGAGAGCAGCTCTATAAACTCATCCAGCACTGTCAGGATCGTGTGCTGAAGGTGAGTCATTTGTTAAATACATCTATTTTTAAATATGAACTAGAGACCAATACTGGGAACTCCTTAAAAGGGCTCTTCTTTTTTTATTAAGAGGAACCTAGAGCAGTGAAGTAATATGTGCATTGTAGGCTACAAAATACAGCTAAAACCATTGTTCTTATTGTTTTCTCACCTGCAGAAATATGACTATGACAGTAGCACTGTGCGCAAGAAGTTCTTTAGAGAAGCACTGCTGCAGATCATCATCCCATACATGCTAAAACATCTCTATCCAGTCTATTCTACTGTGAGTATTAAACACGTCTCATTCAGCATTTGCCTTTCATTGTAAAGGTTTAATTGTTGTCAAAGCTTCTTTGAAAGTTTCCTAAAACACTAATGCTTTGGAAATGTTCTATCTTTTGTCCATGTCTCAGGAACTGCCCAGGTTCAAAGAATTAATCTTTGAGGATCTCTCGCGCTTCATTTTAGTAGACAATGTTTTTGAGGAAGTAATACTACAGTCAGTCACCAAAGACATCATGATGGGTAAGACTCTGCATGCTCCATTTTAATTGCAGCTTATTTGCTCATTCATAACCAGAGCAGGTTTTAGAAGCTGCTGTTTAGAACTTTAACAAAGATAGGGATTGAACTGCATATTTTTAAAAGTGCTGCACAGGCCCAGATAACTGTGATAAACATTATTTGGGTGCTTTAATAAGAAAATGAGCAGAATTTGCAAACATTATGTTTGTTTTTCATTCTCAAGCATCAGTTTCAGGTGAAGTTACATCAACTACATTACACTAATACTAGGAATTAAAAATACTACTTCTGATGCTGTTTCCATTTGTAGCCAAACACCACTGACAACAGCACAGTTCATCCATCCATCCATTATCTGTAACCGCTTATCCAATTCAGGGTCACGGTGGGTCCAGAGCCTACCTGGAATCATTGGAGCGCAAGGCAGGATTACACCCTGGAGGGGGCGCCAGTCCTTCACAGGGCAACACACACACTCACATATTCACTCACACACACCTACGGTCACTTTTTGAGTCACCAATCAACCTACCAATGTGTGTTTTTGGACTGTGGGAGGAAACCGGAGCACCCGGAGGAAACCCACGCAGACACAGAGAGAACACACCAACTCCTCACAGACAGTCACCTTTAGCGGGAATCGAACCCACTACCTCCCAGGTCCCTGGAGCTGTGTGACTGACACCACCTGCTGCGCCACTGAGCACAGTTCACTGAATTAAAAAAAAAAAAAAAACAGGACGAGAGTTTTAGATTATGATACAGAGCACAAAATATTTTGTAGGCAACAGTCTACAAAATTGTACCACCTGGACATGACTTAATTCAAGACTAATTGGGTTAAACTTGAACTGGATGTTGACTACAAATACTGTGCTTTCTTAAAGGAACACCAAGTAATAATGTTAACCTTTAAAGTCTGTAGAAACTGCACTGTGTAACTTTCAGAGGAGGGTGGGAAAACCCTGGATTCTTGATTTTAGGGCAGTGCAACAATGTGAATTACACCCTGCAATTCTAGAGGGATCCAAAGAACAAAAATAACAAATATTACTTAGTGTTTTTAATAATTTCTAGATGAATTGCTTGTATTTTTTCTGATTATATTTTGTTTTTATCCATAATGTAGCTGTAAAGGAAGCAGCGGTCCAGAGGAAGCACAACCTTTACAGGGACAGCATTGTGCTAAACAACAGTGACCCTAACCTGCACCTGCTGGGGGAAAACCCAGTCGACTGGGCACAGCAGTACGGAGGAAGAGAGGAGCCAGCTGCGGGAGGAAACCGAAGGCGCAGACAGATTGTCTCCATGATCCAGCTGGAGGGAATGGCTCCATTACCTTATGGATCGTGCCTGGAAGTACCAGGTGTGGAAGAGATACCTGAGGAGAATGAGACACAGGTGGGTGAAGATGTTCAGGAGGATACTGTGGGCTATCTTCATCAGCAGCCCCTCAGCCCTACAATTAAAGAACCCGGCTCTCCAGACAGTGTGGATGGGATCCGTCAGCTCATCAACCCTGTTCTGGAGGTGGTCGTCCCGTTAACAGAAGAGGGTGATGACCCAGTGCTGACCAATGGGATGGTGCATTTGGAGGGGGAAGAGATAAAGGCCATCACTACTGTGACTGAGCTGTTGCCGAGGGACACGGCAGTGGAGAGTGCCATCCAGGAGCTGGACATTGCTGTTCAGGAGGATGACGGAGAGCAGCTAGTGGAATGCGCCGTAGACTCTGATGTAGAGCTAGCTCCGTCCTCTTACTCCAGTCCTAGACACCATGACGACAGCGGATTCCAGTCTCCAACCACTGTCCAGGGAGAAGAGGAGGAGTCTCAGCCAGTCACGCACTACAATGTCAAGATGAAGGCAGGAGAAGGAATGGTGGATCCAGAGCAGGTGATTGTGACACTAGAGCAGGAAGGTAAAATGTCTAATGTTGAATCAGTAACCGGAGGCACAAAGCGGGAAACTACAGAGAATGATTTGTATGTTTTTTCAGAAATTTGAATCTGGACCAAGATAAAAAAAAAAAAAAAAACATTTTCCTGTAATTGGAGCTTTTTGTAATTGGCTTTTTGTTTGTATTGGCTTAATATCACTCTCAGCATTTTTTTTTTACTTTTAAATGGCTGAGATAGGAGCTAGTCAATCTCATTTTATTTTTGTTTTATTTTATATAGTGCCTCTTTTTTTTTATAGTCAGATTTTTTTATTTGGAAAGGTTTAGCTAAAAATGCATTTATGTCTTTGTTCTTTGTGTGTATTAATATTATTGTCCTGTTGTGACTTAAATAATATTATTATTATTTTTGCTTATGACTGCTCCATAAAACCAAGCACTATTTGTTGTCTCACAAATTTCAGATTTTCTTTTCCACAGAGATCATTTAGAGATCTGTCTTTAATGATCTTTCATCAATGCTGAACTGCTATTGAGGAACAAAACTGTAGTGTAATTATAACCATAGAGAAGCAACTGTTCTTTCAGCGCGAAAAACACTGAAATGAACTCAGTCTGTCTGAGCGTTCCTAATACTACATTTTACAACATTATTTTACATGTCCATATTTAATATGCTGTTTTATCTCAGAGTTATGCTTTGACAATGGAATACGTACATATTCCAACACGGATTCCTCTCCGAATATATAAATATAAGGGAAATGAGAACTTAGCAAATGTTTCTACTCTTGAAATTGTATATTTATTATTTTTAGCACTAGCTCTTCTTTCCATGTTATTACTCTTTGGAAAAACTGCTGTTTAGACACTGACCTCTATAAAGGTGTGTTATTGAGTGTGTGACACCTCTTGATTGGTAATGTCTAGCTTCATCTTGAGGTTAGACATGACTAAACTGCCTTTTTAAAAACTGGCGCTGATGTACTGTGACTTCACTGTGACTGTGTGTTCAGCCAACATTGGGGGTTGCTTTTCTTTCTCCTGCTGGAACTGCATGACGACAGCTGACAGTCGCTAGCTCAATCCCTCATCTCATTCCTGTTATTCAGATAAGGAGTAGAGGTAGAAAAAAGTTGTTGTTTTTTTACAAATCTCAGCTATTGCATCTTCCAATAAAACTACAGGTTCTTGTTCCATGCTAGAATTAGTCTTTTTTCCTCAGTTATTTATTTTCTGTATAGTTATATATTCTATATAACTATTGTTTATGACTTCTCCCTAATATTTTGTGCTTTGTAAGACAGCAATGAATGAATAAATTCACACAAAAAGAACATTTCTTCTTTCTCTCTGCAAATAAATGCTGAGGGTTCTTGGACCACTGCCAAGAGAACATTTATATGTTTTTATTCTTATTTATGTATCTATTTCTGAGGTATACTTTTGAGGTATTTTATGCATTTATTTACCAAAAGCAGTCTTATTAACTTTTGACTGACCTTATTCCAGATATCTAAATGACCCTTGTTCTGATTGGCTATTCAAATTTGAGCCTCATTAATAAAGTAATCGTGGCTGAAACACTTCTTTATTCAATTATAACTGAAAATATGAACTGAGTAAGTAGCAATTTCAGTTTTCCACATTTAAGCTCTTTGACAAAAGTTCTGCTTATGGTTTTGTGTTTATTATATAGTTTTGCCTTCTTCCAAAAAAGTTGTTTTATATGTACAACAAATATATTAGTCAATTTTAATAACATTACAATCACTACTGTGTTCAGTTTTATTGTCAAGTTATCAACAGTTCTCCGTAATGAGAAAGCGTTTTAAAGCATTCTCTCTGTCCTTCACACACATCAACTAAAAAAAGTATTGCTGGTGAACATTAGCTAAGGCCACATGATTCTCAGAGTGCTTTTTCTCAGCTGTTTCCAGTAGAGAAAAAGTGACACACATACACCAGCATGACTTCCATCATAAAGAAGCAAACTCAGCTGCTGGTCAGTCAAACAGATCAAAGTTTTAAAGATGACCTTCAAACCACAGATACAGATTTGTGAGTAAAAACTCACATTAACAGGGCTGAATAATCCGGGTGTTTGGACGGTGGATCTGGTGTCCCAGGACTGACATCATGTACTCAAGTTAACCACTAAATCACACCCCTCACATGACATAGAGTGGCTGTTCTTAGTTCTCTCACTTTTCACTCTCCAGCTTAGTATTACCTTTAAAAAGAACAGCATACATGCAGTTTAAATTTCATGTGATTATGTGGGAACACGTTTTTCCTTAAAACACAAAAGGATTAGTTTCTCCTTTGACGAATTTTGTGCTTTGTTTAAAAACCCTCCTTTGTGCATGCTACTGGAACCTGTTCCAGAGCTGCACTTCACTAATCCCAGCTTTAACCCTTCTGTCTAGTTCACCAGTATCCAACAAAACACTTTGAACAAATCTAAAAACACCAGCTGGGCACTTGTACACTATCGCTCTAAATTCACATGATCCAGTAGAGGAAAAGCCAGGAAGTAGCCCAACAGAGATCCCACAATTACACCAACGAAGATCCAGATGTTGTAGGACATGACGCACAGCATTAGCATGTAGCCCAGGACCACCTGTATGACATGCACACCTGTCTGGAGGCTGTGGATGAGCCACCTGTGTTGTACAAGGAAAAGAACATCTTCATATCAGTGGAATTGTCCAGTGTGAACAAACAAGTATTGACACATTATGTCTATGAGGCTAGTATCATTAGCAGAGGTGAAAAACGTAACACCAGTGCTTGGGCATCTGTCTCTAACACCATGTTTTTCAGTTGTGAGGCATTTAGTTTAAAGCCTTATGTGTTTAAACATTTTTATGTATCCGTTTATTTTTAACAGGCTTTGATTATTTTGACATAAACTACTTAAAATTGATTGATTGTGTAAAGAAATAACAAAACTCACTTAATCTAGGTGTGTCTAGCAACTCCTTATTTATAAGTGCTATTTCCACTATCAGGGAAGCTATTAACCATTAACAAATAACATTGTGCAGCCCTGTTCCAGATGGAGGTAGTTACGCACCTGTTTACAGTGGGTTTGATGACAGCTGTGGTAGTTGTATTCTCAGTGGGAGCCAAAGAGATCTCTGAGGGGCTGTTAGTCAGAGTGGAAATGCTGTCAGGGTGTTCTGACGCTGGAGAGAAACACTGAGGAGCTTGGGTGAAAGCTGCCTGGATGTGGGGGACTGAAGAACCTTCAAACCGCTTCGGCAGTCTGACCTTCCACACTTTCAGCAGCTCATACATCAGTGTGAGCAGCAGGACAATGAAGACGGACAGAGTCATCCCTGTGCAAAGACGTTGTGTGGTCAGTAGGGTACAAAATATATTTACATTTAATGGTGAAGTCAAACTCATTTCTGAGGTTGTTACAGCATCTGATTGCTGTGCACTTTTGCAGGATGAGGTTAGGAGGGAGTGGTTTCTCCTGTGGTTAGGTGCTGACATAGTCAACAATCAGACAAGACGGAACTTGTCAAACAAGTCTTCTGTGACATTATGATGTTAAGCAAATGAAATGGGCTGCATGTAAAGGAAAGCTTATTGGAACAGCACTCCAGTCAAGACCATCTTTCTTTTTTAATAAATAAAACAAGCCGAGTAATATTGTCTTAAATGTTATTCATGAGACTAAAATAATTTCATTGTAATTATAATTTAATAAAGGTCCCTCAATTTACTCATTTTATTTTGCTTTAATAATATTGATGAATATATTTAATAGATGTATGATTTACAAAAATATTTGTAGAGCAATAAAATGAACATGTGTGTTCATGTGCTATTTTTGTCGTATGTATGTGATAATTGATATGAGGAAAGCTGTTGGTTTAGCTCTCTGTGTAGGGGTTTAAACAGTTTTCATAGCATGGGGTTTCCTCTTCTCATTGCTCACTAGCAGCTCAACACACTGAGGGGCTGCAGAAATAATTATTCATTCATTCATTATCTGTAAGCGCTTATCCAGTTCAGGGGCGCGGTGGGTCCAGAGCCTACCTGGAATCACTGGGCGCAAGGCGGGAACACACCCTGGAGGGGGCGCCAGTCCTTCACAGGGCAACACACACATTCACTCACACCTACGGACACTTTGAATTGCCAATCCACCTACCAACGTGTGTTTTTGGACTGTGGGAGGAAACCCACGCGGACACGGTGAGAACACACCAAACTCCTCACAGTCACCCAGAGCGGGACTCGAACCCACAACCTCCAGGTCCCTGGAGCTCTGTGTCATTACCTGCTGCGCCACCGTGCCGCCCAGACATAATTATTTGGGATATTAATAACAATCTATTATATTGTTTATTGTCATTCACTAATGAAATCACTCTTTTTGCAAATCACTCATTATAAAATGAATACCTGAAAGATGTAATTGGAATAAACACCAAATGGGAGCATAAATGCTTGGATTTTCAATAGAGATCATATCTTCTACATAACTGTGAATATTGTTTGGAATTTTGGTGTACCTCCAGGTCCATTCACATTCCAGAAGTCAAACAGTAACGTGACACTGCTGGATCCTTCGAAGTACATCTGAAAGAGAAAGAGAATAATTTACATGTTCTTGTTGTAATGAAAATAAATGTAACATGAAACCAAGTACACACACACTTCCTAAAGCCCTGTATATGTCTGAGTACATAAACCAGACGCTTCTGCATATTGCCCATTAGAAGACTAATATAAATAACTCTGTTTTTGATCCTGATCAGGTATGAAATTCTCTTACCATTTCTAATGGTTAAACGCAGTTGTACAGCTCAGCAAACTCTGCTGCAAGTTTGTACAGTTGCTAAAATCCCTCCTTTATCTTTCAGCAGATATGCTGTGAATACTATAAGCCAAGCCACAAGTGAAAGTGAAGTGAAGAAAGGAGTGAACAGAAACCAGAGGAAAAGCACTGTAAGAGAACTTGAGAAAGTGTCTGAAATCAGAATGGGAAAATGAATGAAAAGAAAACAAGCAAAAACTATCAAATGACAGTGAAAGAAAAGAATCTGGGTGGTGCAAGTGCCAGTGGATATAATAATGCACAGACTGGTTTAAAACTGCTATCACCTGAAGTAAGCGATGCCTTGCTGGTAAAACAATGTAAAGGAAAAGAAGGAAAATGTCTATTTCAGCAAATGTAGGTTTCTTGCTGTAGTTATCTGAACTCCTCACCTTATCTGAGCTAATGTTTGCTGTGAGCAAAGAAATATGTGTTTTTTCCCCGTCTACTTTTTAAAATGTATATCTACAGACCATTCTGTCTGAACAGTATGCAGTTACTTTAGAGTAGATTAACATTATACTATAGGCTGCTAAAATGTAATCACGTATTGACCCATGTGCTGTTGATGTTTAATAAGAAACGTTATAAGGTTTGTAGACACTCCTTATAGTGAACAGACATTCATTTCTACACATGGAGTATGTGCATAATCTCAACCCCATAAACAGGCAGGGGGTGGACTGTGGAGGAACATTCTCTGAACTGATGGCACACTATTGAGTATCATTAATGATTAGGATGAGGAGAACTAAACGTCCAACACCAATACCCGACCTCACTGCTGCTTTTGCGGCTGAATGACATTCAATCCTTACAAAAAAATGTTCCAAACTCTTCCCAAAGGAGCAGAAGCTTACTGCTGCAAATGTAAAAAAATTCCATATTAATAAGCTTCATTTCAGAAGAAATATGTGACGAGCAGACGTTCAAACCCTGGCTATATAATGAATGACTGAGCTAAGTTAATAAATGTCAGCAGTTCTGAATTTAGGTGAAGAGAAAGAGACGTCTGAATTATAAATAGCTAAAAACACATAAAGGCTTGCTAACTATTCAGCTCTGAAATAACTGCATAGTTAGATATTTTAACTTACCGTTAAAAACGAGTGGTTAACCCTTCTAAAACAACCCCTTTGTGGTGTAAAGAAGCTCGGACTTCTACACTTCGGCTACAAATCTTGTCTTTACTTCACGCATATCCAACTAAGAGCTGCTTTCTCCCGCATTTCCTTCGCTGACAACTTAAAGCAGCTGAGAAGCAGACGGGCAAAACAATAACGTGCCGTTACACTATGACGTAACCGCTCGTCGGAGACCCGCGGCCTGCTGGGAGTTGTAGTTCTTTACCTATCTAAAAACAAAATAATCAATCGCTCGTATTGATCTCTATCGTTTAAATTCACCCAGGGAAATCCGGTTTCAATGAAAATGAAACCTCCCTTCCTCATGCAGCGAGACCGATTTCCTTAATGTCCAAACAGGAACCGTGCTGTTTAAAGTCATGTGCTGGGACATGTGATGCATGCTGTCGGATCATTTAGTGACTGAGTATTGTTGACTTCTACAACAAATTTCATTGCTGACATACGGTGGGAGAAATATCTTTTAAAGTTTACGCGGTTTACCAGAGATGTGCCCAGACTGCGAGGAGAGCCAGGGCATAGCCCGAAGAACAAATGTTGCTTTATGAAATCTTTACAAATTGATTGTAAAGTCAAACCCAGCAAGAATTCAGATCTTACTGTGAGGGGCTTTGGTTTAATAATACAGTTCTACTAAAACTGCATAAATTAATACGTTGGCACATGTGAATTTACTTTGAGATTACTTTTATATGTGAAAACCAATACACTCAAAATAGCATGATGTAAACAAAAACATAGGAAAACACAGGGCATTCTTGCCACATTCAGAAAAAAAACTGCAGTACAGTGCTACATTAGTTTAGAGTGATAAATACACTAAATCTAGGGTGACCAGATCTGAGATGGTGAAAAAGAGGACACGCCTCCGGGTGGGGTGGGTGATGAGCTCTCGCCCCCACTGTATGCTTAGCTGAACCTATGTGTGCTTTTAGGTCCTTTACACCTTTATTTGCTACACAAAACATGGGAATTTCTTTTTTAATTCATCCGAGAACTTACATTTACGTTTCGGCATAGCTGCTCGAGATGAGGGTAGGTACCTGAGCTTTGCCTGACGTAAACAAGGACTACTGACGTGCAGACTGACCAATTAAATGTTTACAGAGGTTATCGACCAATAACGGTAGCTCTACAGTCAGACCGTCCAATCCGAAGATTTTAGGCTACTTCACCACGCCCCCTTCTCACTCAAGTGAACCAATCGGAGTAGGGGAGGGCGGGACTAGTTTGTGAACGAAACTCTTCTCGAAGTTCTATGTAAGCTCTAGAAAAACAAAATCCCGGACGTTTGTGAAATTCCGCCCGGAGATTTTTTTAAATCTAAAAAAGAGGACATGTCCGGGTAAAAGAGGACGTCTGGTCACCCTAACTAAACCAGGTGTGTCAAACTCAGCGGGTAGTGGGCCACATTAGTGTACTAGTGTATTAGTGTATTAGTAGTGGGCCACTCAGTTCAATGTCAGGTGCGGGCCGGACCACAAAAGCTTTCATCAATTACATATCAGCAAATCCTCTTAAATGTTTTTGTTCCACAGGGTGCATGCTGGATTTCAGCATCATAATTTCAACATACAACATATATGAACATGTGCAATTCATTATAACAAATATGGTTTAATAATTAATAAACGGGATATCTCTGACAGAACAATAGTTATTAAAGTAAGATTAAAACTGTATTATATCTAGGAGGACTCCATTGGCTGAAGCACTAAATGATGGACAGCTAACTCTGGCTGCTGATTGGCTAAATAAGTGACGACCAATGAGAAGCACGTTCTATTGTACTGTGGAGTACAGGTGCTGGTCCTAAAATTAGAATATAAGGAAAAAGTTGATTTATATCAGTAATTACATTCAAAATGTGAAACTTTTATATTATACTCATTCAATACACACAAACTGGTATATTTTAAGTGTTTATTTAATTTAATTTGATGATTGTAACTGACAACTAATGAAAACCCCTCTTTCTCTATATGTGATGCTGCAGGCTGGAGTCCATGTGGGCGTGGTTAGTAGGCGGGGCACATGCCAATCCTTTTCGACTGCAGACAATCAGATGCTAGTTTTTCGTTGTCAATCACATTTTATTAAGCCAATCGACAACAGGTGTTACTTGTCAATCATTTTCCACTGCAGCCACTCGCCTTAACAGATCTTTTCGCATAAACCAGGAAAGACACTACATCTGTTTAGTGATACCACACCTGGTCCACCGATTAACTTTTTTTCTCCACCTCTGACGAACCTTTCTCCACCTCTGACTAACCAACAGTAATGGCCTATCATATAAAATGAAGTTATATATCACGTGAAATATAAATGTTCATTTTTAAGAAATGGTGGTTATAGCGGTACTGACTCAACACTTGATGAATTTAAGTTACTGTTCTAGCAGATTGTGTCTAAACAGTCTGTTAGTATGTCCGCCATATTTTTGCCGCCGCAAAACAAACCCCTGTAGGAGAGGACGTGAACGCCATTGGCTGCATTAAAAATGATAGACAGCTAACTCTGGCAGGTGATTGGCTTAATAAAAAGTGACGTATATCAAGACTCGCTTGTGTAATTTGCTGCTGTCAAAAATGATTGACATATGCCCCTCAATTTAATCACGCCCACTGGCGGTCCAACCTACAGCATTACCCTTCTCTCTCTCTCTCTCTCTGTCTCTCTCTCTCTCTCTCTCTCTCTCTCTCTGTCTGATATAATCAGTTCCCTTCCCTCAATTTAGTTCGTTCCCTCAGTTTAATAACTCTTTTCAGACAGACATGACAGAGGCTATGGGTTGGGACACGCGTTTGATCTCTCGTGTTTATTTCTTATTTACACGTTACAACCCGGAGCACCTACCTGCTGCTCCACCGTGCCACCCTGTGCATGCATTTATTAATTACAAATTGTTATAGTATTCCGTGCGTAGTGCACGATGTTCATTATCAAATATTGACTGAATTTAACTGAATTTATGCTTTATTCATCCAGTGGAAAATCAAATACGTTTTGCCAAATCCTAAGAGGCACTTATTAAATTACAGGAGCCATCATTTAAGACCTATAAATACACTATATAGGGTTTAAGCAGCCATTTGGGATCGAGCCCCTCCGACTGACGGTTTCTCCCCGCCCCTTCGGTGATGGGTTGAATCTCAAATGCTTCAATGCTCCCTACGTAGTGTAACGAGTTTAAAATAGTGGCCCCCGCACCAAAACAGCGCATAACGTGTCTAAAAACATAAACATTTGGGTGTCAGTCGTGTGTACTGTATTCCAAACTTGGAAAACAGTGCACGTTTTGGGTGAAGAAACCGTTGTTTCCTGACAATATTTTGCACTGTCTAGGGAGGAGTGTGAATTGTCTCTTTAAGGTCTGTTAAAAGCTAGGGGTAAACCGACAGACTCAAACTAGCCGAGGAGATAAGCTAACGCTTTACTGAGCTGAAAATGTTTGTGTAAACGCAGTGAAGATGGAGCCATTCTTGAGTTCGATCCGGAGGAGTGAAATTAACCGGGATGTTTATAAGAAGAACTTTTTCTGCTCTTTTGCTGCTAGCTTTGAATGTTAATGGAGCTAAGGTTAGCAGGCTAGCGGTTTGATTGCTAGGCCGGTCAGCTGTAAAGCTATAATCAGGCGCTGAGTGTCTGTCAGACCCAGACACAATTTATTTTGAACCGAATGGCTCGTGGCTTGGAATGAATATTTACGGTTGTAAAACCCGGAGAGCGTCAATCTGGCGGTGTATAGTCGTCCTTCGGCGGTCTAGATTGAAATGAGCTGAGGTTAATGTGTTTACTTAAGTAACTATGTGTATGCTGACTCTCACTGCCATTACTTTAGCTGATCATCTCAGTTAAGGGTCTAGTACTTGATCTATAAGTTGGTAAGAATTCCCTTAATTTAACAGAGGATTTAAAGCAGGTAGACTAGCATCTGCAGATTATTAGAACATTTACAAACAAACCAAGTCTGACAGCTTTAATGGGGAACAAGCTGGTGAGAGGGACTCATAGCTTTAAAGCTTTTGCCATGGTGCTGGCAACTGTACTTTTCAGTGGCCTTTTGTGTGGTATTGTTGCTCAAGATGGTCAAACAATGTCTGCTGAAGAAAAGGCCCAAATCAGGTAAGATCCACTAACCTTGACACTTGTATATGTAAGACTTCAAAATCTAACTGGCAGCTGGAGGCAGGAATTAGCAATCAGTGGCAGCTGGCAGTGATTAAAGAAACATCTACTGTTAACTAGCTCATAGCCACGGATCAATAGACATCTGCTACTGGCTGCTCCTTCTTACTGCCAGACCCCATAAACAGCCATTACACCTGAACATAACAACATGCAAATCCACTGAAGTTTGCTAGTTTGACCCTGTCTGTTGCTTGGACCCTTGTAAAATAAGATAAGGCAACACTTAATTAATCCCAAAGGAAATTGTGTAGTTGCTGGAAATGGTGTTGTTGGGGATCCCAATGTAGCGATGGGGGCATGGTACTGAATATTTGATTCCAGCCGTTGGATAAGACACAAAACTGAGGTCATTTTTGTTCAAGACAGGAAGAAAATATGCAGGCAAGAACAGTCAGTATTAGGGAAGGGCAGTAAGGCAAATAAATCATATCGTAACTTGCAGAAACGTCCAATACATATCTCAGTGTTTTGACGATTACTTAATACACTACTATTGCCACATTTCAACTACCGTTTAAAACTATGTGCAGTGATACTTTGGTTAAGTCCCTATGGTTAAGCGTGTCTGCTAAAAGCCATAGTATAAATATATAATTATAGAGAATGGATGAAACATTCACTTGTTCAGTGTTCTTTACTGCTAATGTCCATAAGACAAGATAACTCTTTCTTGGGAAATTGTAGTGTCACAGAACTGTACATAGTGCACAAAAGACGAAATGCTGAAATAACAATAAATAGAGCAGAGAGAAGTAAAAATAGGTGTGGTACACAGTGCTATGAACCTTAATACACATGACACATGCAAGAAATCTGAGCAATAAAATATTTCACAAGTGAAAATATGAGTAAATGTCTGTGGTATGCACACCAAAATTGTTTGTCACAATAAAAAAAATATATATCTTATTGCTTACCATTACTCTGTTCCAAATATGATATACTGTGATTGGTTTTGGATAATAGTCAGGCGTATCCAAATGCCTGCTTGAAAAGCATAGAATAATAGGTGTATAGAGGAATACAATATTAAACCGGCAGGTCTTCGACTCTATGTTCTCATACTGAAGAAGGTAAGGTCCACTTAAAGGTAGTCCACTTACTCCGTCCTTAACTCTGGAGTTAATGCTGATAACTGAAAGCAATAAGAAAGAAGTTTGTTAAACATGTGGCTACTTGCCTTTGTGTTGAAATCTATGACTAAGCAAATACTTACAGATATACTTTCTTTCCATAACATTTTGTTGATTATGTTCTATCAAAAAAGAAATCTTGTGGCCACAGTTAGCCTTGTGGTAAAAAGCATCTAAAACATGAACGTTTACCTCCATTGGAGCACTAGTGTACTGAAAACATTAGCAGCTAAAATGGCTCTCATAAAGTGACTGTTTGTGTAAATCAGTATCTGCTCAGGGATAATGATTCATAGATATGATCAGATTGACACATTAACTTTATAAATGTCAAAATATAAAATATTGAATATGTGGAACATGTCTAAATTCATCAAACTACTGATTCCTCAAACTAATTAGTGTCTGAAATGACCAAAAAAAAAACTTAAATCCTGAAATTTTGGACTTTTTGTTGAGAAATGATCCCCTTTGTGGATTTAATTATATACTGTCTAAAATGACTCCCTTTTAAGTAAGAATACTTTTCTCTGTGAGGATCTTGTCTTTGGGCAACCATCTGCTTTAAATAGCTAGGTCTATTTGTGTATTTATTTAATAAAGGCAGCCAGTCTGTGAATATGTAACCGATCTGAAAATGTGCGTTGTTACAGCTGTTTGTTACAGCACGTCTCAAGCTCTTGCCCTCGTCAACTGAAACAATGTGCTGACGGCATGACCACACCACAGCTTTTGTTTGTGTCATTGCTTGTGATTTGTTGAGGTACAAATTGAGGGATGTGATCACAGGAAGGTTTTCATTTCCTTTTCATTGGTGCGCCATGATCGAATATAACCTTTATTCACATACAGTACTTTCTTTTCTTACTGTGTTGTGTTATTCATTGTGAATTATTGATTTGTTTATGTAGATGCAGTGTTTTTGTTTTTATAAGTACTCCCTTTGTGTCCTCCTTTTATTTAAAGGGGGATTCCACTAACATTTCAAAGGTGCTAGATGTGCTTTATCATTAAATTATTAAGAAAGTAGGTTTCAGATTTTTTTTGTTGTTGGTGTTTTGACCTTCCTTTTAAGTCCTTTTTGGAGAAACCTGCTGAGTTTGCGATTGTTCACAGTTGAATCTGAAGGAAACATCTGAAGGAAAAGTTTTCAAAGTTCAGAAATGTCCTACACACATGAATTAGTTGGGTAAATTACCTGGGGCATTGTTTTATCATAATTTGGAAAAGTACTTGCATAGTGTAAAAGAAAATAATACCTACAAAACATTACTTTACCAAACATTAAACATACTTAGAGTCTAGACATTGGGACCCCTGGATTTTCACTCATGAGTGTCACCATAGTTATACAGATAATTAGATTTAGAAAGTTATTTAGAAAGAACCATTTCACATACAGCATTGTGAATAAGTTTGTTTTCATTTCCACTTTTGAATTGTACAGAAAGCTGCTTTCTGAAATGTTGCTGTCTTGTGGTTTTAAAAGTAGAGGGAATATGACCCCTTTCTTTGTGTGTGTCTGATTTTAGGGAAAAAATTCTGGAGATGTTTGATCATGCTTATGGCAGTTACATGGTAAGTAATTGCTGCAAAGATAGCATGTCATTCTGGTGACTCAGGTCCAGGCTCTCTTCTTTCTAGTCTATTTCAGCCTAATAAATGGTTGCCTCCTGTTCCAGAAATATGCATACCCAGCAGATGAGCTTATGCCTCTGAGCTGCAGAGGGAGAGTTCGAGGAGTGGAGCCCAACCGCGGTGACATTGATGATTCCCTGGGAAAGTGAGTGTGCCTGCCTATTTTTTTTTCTCCTCTGTCAATGGATCTCACAGATATGCTTCCAAAGAACTGGAAAGGCTCAGTTTCAGAAAACTTGAATTAAAACTGAATTGAAGATGGCAGAACAGATCCTGTTAATTGGATGCATTGATGGACAGTACATAAAACACTGAATATGTATTTCCTTTATTACCTTTTTACTTATTCCTTATTTTTATATTTATTGTTTTTATTGTGGCAACTGATTAATTATGATAAAATTGTGCATGCTTTATGTCAATGGCAGTGTACTGTGTCACTTTTTTTAGGGTCCTGTCCTGTACCATGATAGTACATATATACATTTTTTATTTAAGAAGTCATTTAATGTGAATCACCAGCATACACCTTTCCTTTTTCAGGTTCTCCCTGACATTGATTGACACCTTAGATACACTAGTGGTGAGTGTTCAATGAGAGGCATGCCATCTTATTAACCATTTAGATACATCTGCAAAAGGAAATCCCAATAACTTATTTTCAGCATGTTATCATTGCATTTTTACTGTTTGCTTCCTCCTGTGTGTTCAACAGCTGCTAAATAGACTGGAGGACTTTGAGGAGGCTGTGAAAAAGACTGTTAAAGATGTAAAATTGGACAACGATGTGGTGGTGTCTGTCTTTGAGACCAACATCCGTGTTCTGGGGTATGACTGGAGCTCTGCAACCAGAGTGCTGCAATACATATTAAGATTATAGAAATGTTATTTAAATGTACTCAGAATCGTTCTTCTCCTGCTGTTCCCTTAGTGGCCTGTTAGGGGCACATGTGATGGCTGATATGCTGAAGCAGCGGGGAGAGAGGATGCAGTGGTACAATGATGAGCTGCTTCATATGGCCAAAGACTTGGGCTACCGCCTGCTGCCTGCCTTTAATACCACCAGTGGCCTTCCTTATCCCAGGGTACGTGGTAACAGAGAAAAAGAGCTTGCGGACTCTGCACTTGTGGAGAAAGCTAGGAATCCCCCCTGTTCTCCGTTCATTTCAGTACAGTGCTGTAAAAATTAATTGCACTAAAGGGAATCTCCGGAGCAAAAAACCCAAATCTAATCTTGTGTTCCTTTTTAATATCGTAAATGGACTGGCATATAATAAAACTAGGCTTATTAATTATTTAATGACTCTAGGTTAACCTGCGCTATGGGGTTGTGAACCCACTCTCACGCACCGGCACAGAGACGGACACCTGCACAGCCTGTGCTGGAACCATGATCCTGGAGTTTGCAGCACTTAGCCGACTCTCTGGGAATTCAGTGTTTGAGGTTTGTATTCAGTGTTTGATATATTTTTTCCCTATAGTTTTTTTCCAGGAAGTCATTGGTTCTCAATCTTGGCCCTGGTGCCCCACTGCCCTGCACATTTTAGAGATTCCTTTGCTGCTAATGAGCTGAATGAAAACCCTTTCTGAAGTTGAAGCGGGTGTGATTAAAGCAAGGGGAAAACCACTGCAATAAGTTAATGCAAACTTAAGTAAACTGTAGTTCACATTAATTGTAAGCCTTAGTTCAGCACTTCTAAGTAAATTTTAAACGTAAAGTTGGTGTCAATTCTGATTTGAACAGGAGCATGCTCGGAAAGCTCTGGATGTCCTCTGGGAGAAGAGACAGAGAGGAAGTGACCTTATGGGCACAGTCATCAATATTCATAATGGAGACTGGGTCCGCAGAGGTGAGTCTATATACATACATATGAGGGCTGGGTTTCCCCAAAAGCATCTAAAAACAAAGAAGACTCTTGAGTGTTAGAGTGAGCATCACACTGAACATTCTTTTTCCCTGTTAAGCTGATCTTAACACTAAGATGTTTTTGGGAAACAGGGCACTGTACTGTTGAGTAACTCATGTCATAACATATGTGCTGTGAAAATACTGTCACGGCTATGTTTGTAAGGCATGTGTTTTTATACTCTGACTCTTGTTTTTCTGTATCTTGCATTGTTTTTTTTAATTCTCTCCTCTAAATAGATAGTGGAGTAGGTGCTGGAATAGATTCGTACTATGAATACTTGATGAAGGCATATATTCTGCTGGGAGACAATGTATACCTTGAGAGGTTTAATACTGTAAGGATGTTTTCTGTTATATATATATATTAAAGATTGCTTATTCCTCAAGTGTGATTTGAATGGCAGAACTAAATACATTTGACTATTTCTATGTTTAATAGCACTACAGTGCCATCATGAAGTATATCAGCCAGCCTCCTTTGTTGCTCAATGTGCACATGCATAACCCCACAGTAAACGTACGCAGCTGGATGGACTCACTACTGGCCTTCTTTCCTGGGCTGCAGGTCAGTTATATTTTCAGATGATTTTATATAATATACACACACACAGTCTGCAACTACAACTACACTCTGTTTGTGGTTCTGCATAAATTCCAGCCTCATTTCACTCTGTTCTTCAGGGATCAGGAACCCCACTGTGCCCAGTCACTGGCTATTGCATTTGAAAAGCCTACTTTGAAGGGCCACTTTGTATATGTATGACTTTGCCTGCAGGGTGCTGACGGCTAAATGTTTTTGGTCGTTGGACTATTCTTAGTTTAACAGTGATACTGAGGTGTTTAAAAGTTCAGCACTGCTTTGTCTCATTCATTTTCGTCTCAGCACAACACACACTAACACCACAACCATGTCATTGTTGCTGCAACACTGAGAATGAGCCGTAACCAAATAATACCTGCTCTGTGGGATTCATGGTCATTCAAATACAGGGTGAAAATTGGACTAGCAAACTATATTGTAAATGGAGTCATCTGTTTTCACTTATATTTCTTGAGTACAAGGTTAGTTTTGTTTTTTTCTGCAAATAGGATCTTTATTTCTTTATTTATTTTACTGCAGGTACTAAGAGGAGATTTAAAGCCAGCCATAGAGACACATGAAATGCTTTATCAAGTCACAAAGCAGCACAAGTTCCTTCCTGAGGTAACATATGCAAAACCGTTTATTTAATATTTAGAGATCATAATTTGCAAGTAAGCTACTGTAATGAGTCACTTATCCCACAGGCTTTTTGTATTCAAATGTATAACATCGCTGCTTTTTTTGCCTGATAGGCTTTCACTACTGAGTTCAGAGTTCACTGGGGTCAACACCCTCTGCGGCCAGAGTTTGCTGAGAGCACATATTTCCTTTACAAGGTCAGAAAGGGCTTAAAGCCTTGCCTGTTGGATTGCTCAATAAATCAGCTAATGTTCTACAGCTATATGTGCACTGCCATAGACCTTAATAAAAACTGTTCTCAGTAAAGTTTAATTCTGAATCTCAGGCCACAGGTGACCCATACTACCTAAAGGTGGGCCAGTCTATAGTGGAGAAGCTCAATGCTCATGCTCGGGTCCCCTGTGGCTTCGCTGCAGTACAGGATGTCAGAACAGGCACACATGAGGACAGGTGAGGATTCTCAGAGGAGCATCAGCAATGAGAGATTCTGTTTTAACTGGGTAAAACGGTTCAGTGATGTTTAGGATTATCACAGTATGAATGTGGATATGGGGATGTCAACAAATAAGTATATAACAAATATGTTTTATTGCAACTGTGCTCAATATCCTATAGCTCTTTTATCCCATATTAAACTACAACATGTTTAATGCAGGTCGGTGCATAGTTTTCATCCAGCTTTCCTTTGTAGAAGGTAGAATAATGACCTATCCAGAAACATGATGCAGTTTAATATGGGATGAAAACAAAGCTTAGAACACTGAGCACATATGCAATTAAACTTGTATTTGTTATGTTTGTTTTTCATCACGTTAAACTGTGCCGTGTTTCTGGACAAAGGACTAACGCCCTCTCAAGGGTGTGTTCTCACCTTGTGCCCAGTGATTCCGGGTAGGCTCCCGTGGTTCCAGGTGGACCCACGGCAAGCCTGACCTGTATAAGCGGTTACAGACTGATTGAATGAATGTTTCTGCATAGGTCAATGCATAGATTTCATCCAGCTTTTTCCTCTTTTATATTTCAAGAATGGACTCCTTTTTCTTGGCTGAGATGTTTAAGTACCTCTACCTGCTCTTTTCTGAGAAGAGTCACTTGCCTTTTGACATTGATGACTATATCTTCACCACTGAGGCCCACCTGCTCCCAGTCTCACTGTCCACTGCACAGCCACCCTGTGAAGGCAACAACACGGTGAGCACAATCTGCAACAGGTCCCAGTCTTAAGGTAGTGTTTAGATTGTACTCTGAGGTTTTTAAAATTAATTTTTAGAATATTAATGGAAGGTATACATTTGCAATATGTATACCATTATTTGGTTCATAATTACTAACTCAGAATTACAATGATAATAATATTAATAATAATAGGGCAGCACGGTGGCACAGCAGGTAGTGTTGCAGTCACACAGCTCCAGGGACTTGGAGGTTGTGGGTTCGAGTCCCGCTCTGAGTGACTGTCTGTGAGGAGTGTGGTGTCTTCTCCCTGTGTCTGCGTGGGTTTCCTCCGGGTGACTGTCTGTGAGGAGTGTGGTGTGTTCTCCCTGTGTCTGCGTGGGTTTCCTCCGGGTGGCTGTCTGTGAGGAGTGTGGTGTGTTCTCCCGGTGTCTGCGTGGGTTTCCTCCGGGTGACTGTCTGTGAGGACTGTGGTGTGTTCTCCCGGTGTCTGCGTGGGTTTCCTCCGGGTGACTGTCTGTGAGCAGTGTGTTGTGTTCTCCCGGTGTCTGCGTGGGTTTCCTCCTGGTGACTGTCTGTGAGGACTGTGGTGTGTTCTCCCGGTGTCTGCGTGGGTTTCCTCCGGGTGCTCCAGTTTCCTTCCACAGTCCAAAAACACATGTTGGTAGGTGGATTGGCGACTCACAAGTGTCCGTAGGTGTGAATGTGTGAGTGATTGTGTGTATTGCCCTGTGAAGGACTGGTGCCCCCTCCAGGGTGTGATCCCGCCTTGCACCCAATGATTCCAGGTAGGCTCTGGACCAACCGTGACCCTGAACTGGATAAGCACTTAAAGATAATGAATGAATGAATGAATAATAATTAAAGTAATATTTGGAATGTGTCTTTAGGAACCCTACATTTTGCAAGAAGAAGACTTGTTTACACATTCCTGTCCCAGTACTCAGACACTGTTCCCCAACAACCCCTCCTTCGCCAAGACCATCAGGGATGGCTATAAATACCTCACAGGGGTCGGCAGAGCACCCCACATCTCTCCCATCAGGTACGTCATCGCATTAAATCAAAAAGCTGCTTTAGGCTATTTTGCATGATATATTTAGATCAGGGATTTCAACCCTCTTGGAAGTTTCACAAGAATGATTCAACCAAAATATACTGATGCAAACCAGTACACAGTCCTCCCAGAGTGTTAGTGCAACTATTCAGTTCAGTATTGCAACTGTTCGTGCAATAGTTCGGTACAGTGTCATTTATTTTCATTCCAGAATATGTGTAAATGAACAAAATGAGAAACTCCAGTCCTGGTTCAGGAAGCAGCAATAATACTAAGAGAAGAAAAGACAAAACTCAGTAAACACAATTTAAATATAAATTGGTGTTATAATAAAAAACTATATGTATTAGCGTATATTAAGTAAGTTTGCTACCACTCTATTGCAAGAGTTAACATTTAAGTAGTTACCTATTAAAATACGGCACGGTGGTGCAGCAGGTAGTGTCACAGTCACACAGCTCCAGGGACCTGGATGTTGTGAGTTCGATTCCCGCTCCGGGTGACTGTCTGTGAGGAGTTGGTGTGTTCTCCCTGTGTCCGCGTGGGTTTCCTCCCACAGTCCAAAAACACACGTTGGTAGGTGGATTGGTGACTCAAAAGTGTCCATAGGTGTGAATGTGTGTGTCTGTGTTGCCCTGTGAAGGACTGGCGCCCCCTCCAGGGTGTATTCCCGCCTTGCGCCCAATGATTCCAGGTGGGCTCTGGACCCACCCCGACCCTGAACTGGATAAGCGGTTACAGATAATGAATGAATGAATGAATTTCAAGTAGACACGTGTAGTCACTAAAATTAGGCAGATATGCAACTTTTATTCAGTGTTAGGGAGTGTTGATTCTTCAAGATGCATTTCTAAATTACATGATTTTCACATGGAACTACACCTTCTGTATCTAACCTAACAGGGGCATTGAGTTGCCTCTTCATGATACTGGAATGGAACCAGTGGAGTTCCTGAGGAACATGGGCATCTCTCTTACTTCTCTTACTGACATGACGTATAGCAGTGATTCAAGGGCCCAGGTGAATTTACTTTTCGTTCTCTTGAATATGTGTTTGTTTTCTAATTGCATTTACTTCAGCAGTAACCTGGAAACAGAAAACTTTAATATTTTACTGTTTGTGTTTACTTATCCACTTTCCTCTGTCGGTGTAGGATTCTCAGAAAGGGATATATAGAGTGAAGCTGGTTGCTGAGGTCAGACACACACCTGAAGAAGATGAGGTGGTGCCACACATTGTGCAACTCATTTCACCTCCTTTTTTGGGTAGAACAGTTCTAACAGCTGGACCAGCGAAGTTTGGAATGGACCTTACCAAGCAGGAGCATGGGGTGAGCAATGTCAGAAAATGCATAAATGTATAATGCATTTTATCTACACATTCATTTATGTTTGATGATTTCTACCCCCTCTTACATTGTTTCTCTCACTCTCATAGGTGAAAGGTAGTATAATGAAGAGTGTGCCATACACGGCATGTGGACAAATAGAAAACGCACTAGAGCTTCAGGGACACATAGCCTTGGCCCTGAGAGGAGACTGCATGTTTGCTGTTAAAGCTCGAAGGCTACAAGAAGCAGGAGTCATTGGAATCATTTTCATAGGTGAGATCAGCTGCTCATATGAACAAGTGGTCAGTTATACACTGGAGTTTTGCTTGGTTTCACTTGAAACATTTTTTTCTTAGTTTCATCTTTATACCCCAAACTTTGCAAACTGAATCTTCTGGTTTTGTTTTTAGAGTACACAAGGAGCCATTCTAGCTTGGAAAGCACATACAAAAAAGGAAATGAATATGCACAACAGCACCCATCAACCATAATAATTTTTTTTCTTCTTCACCAGACCAGCGTGAGGACAGCAGCAGCGCAGAGACTCCTCTGTTCCAGATGGTGGGAGACGGGGAGTCTACAGAGGACATCACGGTGCCATTGGTCTTTCTGTTCAGCAGAGAAGGAGCTGTTCTTTCTGCAGCACTGCAGGAACACCAAAATGTGGATGTCCTACTACTACCTAAAGAGAGACAGCTTGGAAAAGGTGCTGGTTAGTTTTGTTTAAAGACTTTTTATGTTTCTGTTATGCCTAGATCCTATTTTTCATATTTTTATTTATTTATTTATTCAAATACATTTTATTTTACCCTTTAATATACAGTTATTGTGGAACGTATATGTTGAACTCTTTTTATGCTCTCCTCTGTGCAGAAAAAACAGAAAAGCTGAACATTAAATTCAGACTGGCCAAGGAGGGTGAACTGGAGGACCATGAGACAGACGGCACTACAATCCGGCTGGTACTGGAGGGCGATGTGGAATCTGAGGTTGAGGAAGAGATGTCAGAGGTTGTGCCCCCAACCACTTGCATCCAACCCTCTGTAGCAGACCACCAAGAACTCTGCCGTTCAGAGCAGAAAAACCCTGAGAGTACTCCTTGATATTAGGCCTGTCTGACACCTTGTCCCATTTACTGACCAAAGGGCTACTGCTGGCCTGTGGCTGATCCAGGATCAGAGAACACAGGCACGGTACAGCAAGAAAAATACGCCCTCATTATCTCCTCCAGACACGGGCTAATCTGAACACGCTCAGTGTATGCAGAGTCCCAAACAGATGTGTCAAACCTTTCCTCCCCTCTTACTATTAAGGATGCTGTTGTAGTTTGTAGTTACTGAGGCTGTGTAATGATGTACAGAGTAAGAAGGAGGGGTATGCAAAGCAGTAGTCTTACACCCTACTGTTTGGTGATGTTCCACATGCACTGCAGTGGTTGGTTTAGATACGTTTTGATGGGTAATAGGTAGACGAGCTTGTGCTAGACTGCAGTTACTGTAACCTAGGGGAACACAGTGGGCCTTGTACAGTAGGGTACAATCTCAGGCTGCTTTATTCCATTGTTTTGTTATGTTTTAAATTAATATTTTATGTTCTTATTATGCTAGGGAGCTATCAATAAGCAGAAAACAGCAGACTTATTTCTGCTGTCTCCATGTTCTCAGAAGAAGCACCTGTAAGGGGTTCTTGTTAAAGCAGAAAGTGTATACAGTATTTTTTTTCTGTTATGTTCTCATTTTAAGTGGCCTGAAACCTCTGTTATGAGAAAGGTCCTGTATGACCAAACCTGAAAGCAGTATTGTATCCATAGGGAACATAATGGTAATAAGTGGAGAAATGGGCCAGTGTGGAACTTTGAGCCACATTTTTATCATCAGGGAAACTAAAGTGATAAGTCTTGAACATGTGTGCAAGTCTGTGTGTTCATATGTTTGTGATAATGCATAAATCAATAGGTATCTGTGGAAGGTATCATGGCTCTTACACTACAGACTGTTGCTAGTGGCAATACTTGTTGTTCATGTGTGTATCTTCCATTTAACGCAGATTCATTGCCCACCCAATGTTCAGCCCTTAACGTTTTCAAGTACATCTATGTAGTACACAGACACTTGGTGAAATACTTAAGCAATCAGCAGCTATTAACCTCATATTCCCACCTAAACTTCAGTAAACCAACCTCGCACTTTGGCACATAGACACTTTTTGTTTTGTTCTGCAGACCAACACAGCGTGAGTGTGAGTTTGTGTATACTTGTGTTACGTTTTAGGCTTTTCCTTGATACAATGCAGGGTACCATCACAATGGCTGTTTACTAAAACCTCTTCAAGCTCTGTTTAAAAACTTAGGATAGTGTCCCTGTCAAAAATCACTTTCTATGAAACCATTTCTTAACATTTAATCTTTCAACTTCAACATCAAATCATTAGCTTGGACCTCTGAACATTACTGATGGGGTCCAGCTTGCAGGCTCTCAGAATGACCCTGGGAATACTAGTTATAAGATGATCTGAAATATAGTACAGTGTTAAGTGCATTGCTGGCACCTTATCTCATGGGATAGCAAGAGGAGCTGCGTTGATTTCGGTTGTTTATTAGTTATAAGCAGGAATGGCTGGTTGTAATTTTTTTTTTTAATTTATGTATTTTTTTTCCTTTTCTAATTGTCTATAGGATGTCAACCTGTGTACTTCTGGAAAAGGGCTTGCTCATGATGAACATTTCATGACCCAGAGCAATGGGAACACACAGTGGGATTATATTTATTTCTTAATATATTTTATATATACCTGAGACAATGTTTGCCATTTGAGGATGTTGGTTTTTATAGGTGTAGCACTGAAAGGTCCAGTGTGATGTAATGGAGATCGACATGTTCTGTGTCTGGTTGATGACTGACTGAAGACTTAATGATCAGGCTTTGCCAATAAATCACATTATCACCACATCCTCCTCCTGAGCATTTTTATTGCTGTCCGTTGAAGTCCTTGTTGTCTTAGCAGGTTAATACCAGGTTTCATTCTGCAGGTGCTATAGCAGCAGGGCTTCATAGACATGAGTGCACATGCCAGACTGTCCTACATGTTGTCCAGATCTGTTTCCTGTAACACAACATGTAGAGGATAATTAAAAAAAAAAACAGTGAACACAGAATTCTTGTATCAAGTGTAAAAATTTCACTTGTAAAACATCAGCTCCTCAGGGCCCAATTAAAGTGTGATATAAGTGTAAGTGGACAGCCTAATGGTTAAAGAAGAGGGCTTAGGACTGAAAGTTCATTGGTTGGATTCCCACAACTGGCTTAAAAACTGGGGATGGTGGGAGTGAATGAACAGCACTGTACTCCTCTCTTAATCCACGGCACAAATAAAAATTAAAAATGGTAAACATGCATTTGTCCTGTGTTTGTTAAATGTGCCTCAAATTCTCAAAATGTTTATACGATTCAAAATTCAATCAAGTTGATCAATGAAAACTTTGGAAGTCTTTTCTTTGTACATTTTGTATGTTCAAATAAATCTTAAAGAGAATTAACAAACCAGAAATTCCTGTGATATATCACTTTACCAAATATCCCAACTCTTCTGGAACTGGGGTTTGTGTATTTTATGAATGAATGTGTGTGTGCATTAACTGAAGTTTAAAGGTACATGATTTGCATTCTTGTTTTTTCATTCCCAAATCAAAAAGTGTTTTCACTTGATATAAATTTAAAGTAAATATAATACTACATATGCAAATATGTCAATTGCCATTTACCCAAAAACCCTTGTCAAGTTCAACGACTAAAATGTAAATACACAACCAAAAGGGACAATGAATTCTTTCAATGCTGGTTTTGTAGACTGTGCTCCCGACACTAGATGGCGCCGGTGGCCTGTGCTCGAATAGACACAACAAGTTTGTACTTGGAAAGCCTCATCTATATTCATTCATTCATTATCTGTAACCGCTTATCCAGTTCAGAGTCGCAGTGGCTACCTGGAATCATTGTGCGGGAACACACCCTGAAGGGGGCGCCAGTCCTTTGCCACTCACACATTCACACCTAGGAACACTTTTGAGTCGCCAATCCACCTGTGTTTTTGGAACTGTGGGAGGAAACTGGAACATACAGAGGACAACCACACAGACACGGGGAGAACACATCAAAGTCCTCACAGACAGTCACCCGGAGCAGGGCTCGAACCCACAACCCCAGGACCCTGGAGCTGTGACAGAGACACTACCGTGCCGGCCATTGACCCATGTTTTAACTATGAAAATTAGTTTAATTTGTGAAACTTGAGGAGGCTCTGATTTGTGTTTTTAGATTCATATCGGGCTAGTGTAAGAGTCTCTCATGTGTCACATAAGTTTACATGTCTGTTTTTTCAACAACAACAACAAAAATATTATGAATGTTTAAGGAACGTTTTTTAGGATGATGTTTGACGACAGAAAGTAATGTTTCTTTTAGATTTAATGAAGAATAGTATTAAACAGACGGAGCTGATGGTGTGTTTGGAGGTGGATTTTTTTTTTGCAAGACCCGTGCATATATATATATATATATATATATATATATATATATATATACTCTTATTCCCAGAGTGCACCCGTGTCTCAGCATCTTGTCCATTCACCTAAGGAGGATACACCCACCTGAAATTCGCTAAGCCCCGCCTCCTATTCCAAGTACTGTGACGCCACTCTGCTTGGGATGAAAACATCGATTCAGTAAAATGAACCGAATCTTTCCTGTGCGGGTTGCGATTCACTAAATAATGCAGATTCTAGATACAGTATTGTGTTTTCCTCTATATTTATATCAGCCTTAAAATACATCCTTATTTTTAAACTTATTATCAATATAATTTTAACATCTCCATATAGGTGTACATATAGTTCAGGGTGGAGTCCATTTATTTATCTGCAAACATTAATAGTCCTCTTTCACCTTGTTTTCAATGGTCACAGAGTAGATATATTGAGCATTGTCACATCCTTAGCATTGTGACATTTGACATTGTGGTGGTGATTGTGTGCTGTGCTGGGGTACAAGGGGATCCTTTTTAAAATAATGGGCCCACTCTTAGGACAATATACCCCCAACATTCATTCATTCATTCATTATCTGTAAGCGCTTATCCAATTCAGGGTCGCGGTGGGTCCAGAGCCTACCTGGAATCATCGGGCGCAAGGCGTGAATACACCCTGGAGGGGGCGCCAGTCCTTCACAGGGCAACACAGACACATCCACCTACCAACGTGTGTTTTTGGACTGTGGGAGGAAACCGGAGCACCCGGAGGAAACCCACGCGGAGAACACACGAACTCCTCAGAGACAGTCACCCGAAGCGGGAATCAAACCCACAACCTCCAGGTCCCTGGAGCTGTGTGACGCTACCTGCTGCACCACCGTGCCGCCCACCCCCCAACACAAGACCATATAATGCCCACGTTGTAGATGTAAGTTAGAGACAGTAGCTCTATTGCTGCACGGTTTGTGTAGGTCATCCTCTAGCCCTTACTCTGTGGTCACTGGATGCTGCCCGAAGGACACTATTGGGTGGATATTTTTAGTTGGTGTACTACTCGCAGTCCAGCAATGAGAGTGAGGTGTGAAACTCCAGTGCCACTGCTGTGTCTGATCCACTCAGCACAAAATAGACGAACACACACTGAGAAATACTAAACAACACCAGCGCAGTGAGTTTTGAAAAAACTCAGGGTGCAAGGACACTGTTATTTGTTTTCTACCCAGTAAACATTTTGCTGTTGATTCAACGTTGAAATAACGTAATGACTGCCGTCTAATCAACGTATTATTAAGGTTGAAAATGAAAGTTGAAAAGACGTCCAAACACAGACATTGAAAAGACGACTATTAGATGTGTTTTGGACGTCCGTTGACGTTATTAATTGGTCCCGAAATAAATGACTTGTTTGAAACGCATTTTGGACGTCCACTGACGTTATCAATTGGTCACCATTTTTAAGATGGATTTTGGACGTCCGTTGACGTTTAAAATATGTCCTTGACGGACAGACTACTTTTAGACCTATTTTGAACGTCCAGGGACGTTCCTTGTTTACTGGGGATGTACTGGAAATATAATTGCATTTTGCTTATTAATTATTTTATGTTGACAAATGTATAATATAAATATTTATTTTAGAGTTGTTTGTCCTAACAATACATAAGCGCAACTCTCTGCGAAAAAAAAAAAAAAGTTTTTCAACAATCGACTCGGTTGGACTGATTTAAAGGAACCGATTCATCAAAGCGCTCCGTTGAGGAATCGGATGATCTCTAACTTTAATCTTCTCACACTGCTGCCCTTAGAGCGACTGAGGCTCGGGGAACGGAGTCGTCGACGGAAATTACGGGTGTTTTTGGGGGCAGTTTTGACTGTCTGTGTGTGTCTGTGGCGGAATGGGGGAATGAGTGGCTGTTTCTGTGTCTCTTCGCCGTCAGAAGATGCTTCTTCCCCGCGAAGCCGGAGGGCTGCTCCTCTGTCTCTCACTGACGGTTATAAAGGCCGTTAGTGCCAGTCTGACAGGTGAGATCAGGGCTTTTTTTTTAATTTTGCTTTATTTATGTTCTTTTATTTTTAATTTTGTAGAAACTCCGCAGGGACTTGGGCTGAAGTTGGCTCTGGTTCGCTATCATTAGCCCTGCTTATTTGAAATTTCCGTTCCACCTTAAATGGTGATTATAAACTAACTCCAATTTCGCTCTCTAAACCTGGCAAAAGAGTGGTTAGGTCAAGATAGTTGTGGAAATAAATGTTTGAGTTTTAAACCGGTGTTTTATTTTTGCCCTACTGAAATAAAACATCATTAGAACCATTAGTGCTAGATTTTTTTGGTGGTTTGTCTAATAGGAATCAGCTTAGTACTGAGTTACCGTTGAAGACAACGAGCTGAAACACATTTAGATTCCATTAAAACACATTAAATCAGTCCCCGTTCACCTGTGAAACCGTTAGGGTCTTTCACACAGTGATCAGGGAAACACAGAATGCCACTCCTGGAAACCAACAGAAATGTTTCAACGGTTTTATTAGTCTGTTTTCCAGTGAGATGAGGCAGGACGGAGGTGTACAAAACTCAAAAGTCTATGTTAATCTGTAAATTGTTTAAATGTTTTTGTTCAGCAACAGGATGCTTAAAAGCAGGTTCCGGCTCAGTGTTTTTGGAAAACCGAAGGAGGAAGCAGTTTGGATTTTGGGCTAGAGCAGTGTTTCCTGCACAGTTCCCTGTTTTCACTGCACTTGACTCTTATCATTAAGTGGAGTATTCACTGTGCTGAAGCAGCTGTGTTAGAGTGGTGGTGGTGAAAGGAACCATTTCCTATAAATAAAGAGTCTAGAAACTATTTATTGTTTGAAATACAATTACTATTTTTGGATTTTATGTTGTTAATGGTAAAATATGGCACATTTAAAAGTTTCTCTCTCTCTGGGGACATTTTTATTTACAGTTTACTGCTTCTTATCTCTACAATAATTCTTGTGACAGTGAAGGAGAACATAGTTAGCTGTTTGTCTACAGACTTTGAGGTAAAGCTCATTTTATTGGTCTGTGTAGTTTATAGAATTAAGGCTTGTGTTCTGTAGACCTTTCATTAATCAGGACTGTAGTTTATTTTTCAATAATGAGAAACATTTGTAGTCAAGTAGGCTTTGGAGCTACAGGCCCGTGGTGTAGGTGTAAGTGGAGACAGGTGGATACTCATTGCATATTTATCATTCCACGTGTACTGAATGAAGGGGAAGGAGTGAAATTTAAGGATATTTTTACTGGAAATAACTGCTAAATATATAATTTATATGTCAAATCTATAAATCAACAGACATCCTAGTTTTAATCATTGGCTAAACCTGGTGATTATGTAACAGAGTTCAAGTGTGAAGGGATTTTGTTAGTTTCAGTAGCTGCAATATTTGTTGGGGCATTAGCAGTAGATATAATCTTTAGCTGTTCTCTCACTCTGTCACACACACGATCTGCTACATCTGTCCATCTCCTCCTTTTGGGTCAGTCAAGATTACTGTTAAATTTGTTTTCTTACTTTAAAGCAGAAATACACCATGTTCCGAAGGACTTAGGTGTTATGAGTCATTATTTTAGCCTTCCACATTTTGTAATATGCTCGTTATTTGAGACATAGACTGAAATATGTGTAGTCAAACAGATGTATGATAATGTTTGGAAAAGCTGTGAGCGCCTTAGTCAGTCCAGTTAGCAAAGCAGGACAGATATAGACCTAGAGGATGTTTGGGCATTACATAAGCCTGTGATTTTTAGAATTCTTTTATTTATTTATTTATTATTATTATTTTTTTCCCCATGCTACTCATAAAGAGTAAAGGCTGAAAAAATGTAGACTTGTATTCTGCTGTCATACTCTTAACACCTAAGGACTGACTATTTATATATATATATATTTTTTTTACTTCAGAGTAAGTATATCCTACATGTCTTAAGTATATAAGGGAAGAATAAGCTCTGGGCACTCATTCACACCAGCTTTACAGTCAGATCAGCCAGGCACCTAACACCACTGAAAACCAGCTGAGCTCATGCTGCCCGTTTCTGTGTACAGCATTTCTCTTCTAATAAAGAGTATCATAAAGCCAAATCCAGACCAACATACTATTATTATTAATGGTCCGTAGTAGTAAAAATATTTTAGTCTGTGCTTTTATTAGAGTAAACAATGTAATGTGTTTAATACCCCAAAGAACACAAAAATGTTTACTTCCCTTTTGGGAAAACTGGTAAAACACAGGTATGGTGGCGATGTTTATGTCCACAGAAACTGTGTTAGTGGTCTATGGCTTAAAAGTAAATCCTGTGGTTTGTCCCACCACTGTGTTTTATTTTGATTTGGAAGCTCTGTTAATCCTCTCCACTCTGTGAGTCACTGAGGGCTTAGATTTCAGTGCCTGGTTGTTGTGCCATGAAGCTGTAATAAATGAAAGAAGTACCTGTTAACCGTTCAGATGAAGAGCTCAGTTTACGTCAAAAATATGTTGATTATTCTCTTTGTCATTTGAAGGACAGAGATTTTGACAGTCCCATGGGTAATAATGCATCATAATGCACTTGTAGTAAGAGCACTGATCATGTACAGAGTTGTTTAAACACTAGGGTGCAGATGATTGCTGTTGTATTGTTGCATTGTTCACCAGGGAATGCGGTCTAGAAGATGGTACTCGTGTTGCTGTGGCAACTATGTTCAGCACATCCCTGCTGGTCTCGAGAATAGAGGGATCTGAAATCTCTGGTTCCCTTGTTGTGCGCTTCACTGCAAGGTTTAACATCACATCATTGTCTAAGTGTCTAGTTGTTATCAACAGAACAGCTGTATGTGATATAGAAAATGAACCTATTACACCAATTACATTTAGTTTCTCTTTATTTTATAAGGTCGAATAGTTAATGCTGAGTTTATCTGAGGAAAGAAAGGCCTGCAGCTTCTTGAATATGTGTTCAGGTTCTTCTTTTTGACTTCCCAGCCAATGACTTTGCACACTTTCCAGTGTGTTACGTTTCAGTAGCGCTCCTTTTCTGCATAGCTGTCAGTTATCAAGCCTGTGTGAAGTTAGATTGCCCCAGTCATCAACTACTTTTGCTTGATTGGATGAATACCTTTTATGCATGGTGTTGGTAGCTTTTAGACCTGGAATCAATTTAAATGGTCAATAGTTGTATTTGGTGTATATTTAAGTATATATTGCTTTGGCCTTATATAAAATTTTATTTAAAAGTAACATATTATCCTTTATTAGTCTTAATCCACAAGTTAGCACACAATGTCTGTGGTTGTTTTATTTCCTAGTTTGTGGAATTGTAGGCCTTCTAGGTACCCAAATGAATGTGTTAATGCATTGAAAAAAGTGTTTATTTTTGCCTACGGTCCCTTTTTAAAATTATATTATTCAGTGGTGCGAATATGCAACTATAGAAAAAACAGTATGGGGTAACAACTGTGCTGTACATTATACCATCATGATGTTGTATATGTGCCATAGCTCTGCTCTTATTCTGTGCTGCTGCTTGGATTGGTAGTGTTTTAAAGCACATCTGTTCATCTGCATGCTCTTAGAGAGCTTATCTCTGCTGGAATGGTTTGTATGTACAACTGCCACGCACCGTAGATAAAGCCAGGGCTGTGAGACGAGAGCAGATGTATCTTCATCCGCTGCCCTGCTGCAGTGGCCAGCCTGGCCACAGCTCCTCCCTTTCAAAAGTATGGTTAATCTTTATGTATGCCCACTCCTACATGAGCACGGAAATCCATTCCAAACATTCAGTAAAGCACAGCAAACATGGAGACTTGTTTTACTACCTCACAGAGCACATTAGCACTAACCATTCAAGTCCCTCTTTGAGCACTTCTGTAAACATTGACATAGATCAGAGGACTTTAGTTTATAGGTTTGTCTTGTGCAGTTCTATCATGAGCTGGAGGAACACCTGCTAGACCGACTTGAGGCTCATTGCTTAGTTGTCTGCTTGTTATAGTCATGGAAAGGCTAAAAGAGTTCAATGGGTTCTCATATCCAGCTGTGTCTGTTTCTCACTAATGAGGTGTTGTGATGGTTGTGTTGGGTCATCAATTAGTTCTAGAGCCTGGTTCCTAGAGATGTAAAGATCATTGTGTGTGAGTTCATGGTAGGGCTGGACAATAATTCAGTATCAATATATAGGGATGGACCGATACCAATTTTTCCCTACCGATATTTCATCTTAAAGTATTTGCCAAAACAGAGTACAGATACTAACTATATTACACTTACAAGATAGGTGCCTCTAAATCCAGATATTTATATTGCTATACTTACAGATTTTATTTTGTTAAAGCAGATCTGTATCACTAATACAATAGAATAAGCTTGAATTTACAACATTTACGTCTTTATTAACTTCACATTGAAAAATGTAAAATTTCAGAGCCATGAAGAAAATAAATATTTTCACAATGCAGTAACAAGTACAAAAAGAAAGACATAGTCTAGCCTGACTGAACAGCTTTTTACACGGTCATGTTTATATTTGTCATGACTGTGAAATGCATTTTCTAAGGACTGCTGCTGACCGGTGTTGGCGTACTACTTTGTGGTTGCTTGAATGAAGTCAGTGTTCTTTGGCGTGCCTTAAAGCTGGGATTACACTACATGACTTTTAGCCTGATATTAAATATTTTTGCCTTGAAACCATGTGTCAGACCAGCAGTGCAAACAATAAGTTGGAAGTTGTGTCTCCAAGGAAATGCGAGTTGCGTGTTGTAGTGTGTGTGAGACGTTTTTCCAGTCTCCGTAAAATCGACAAAAACAGTCATGTAGCGTGAAATACCCAGTTTGTTTACAGTCTGCCCCAACTTTAAATTCGAGCTGCATCTAGAGCCACGCATGCGTGTCATTATCTGCTTCACGGGGTGTGTCCTGAAAAGTGCCCTGTGTACTACATGTAGGGAATAGTGGGCCATTTCCAACACACACATGGTACCAGTGCTTCTCTGTATCCGTAATATCAAGATATATCACAAAATAAAATGTTTCAATAACAATAATGACTATATCAATAATGTCACTGCCTGACGTTACAGGGCACTTTTGTCATTTCAGCACACTCAATTTAAAATTTTGTTTAAAAATATTAATATCGCCGAAGCCAGTAGATTTATGTTTGATGGTGATGTCACGTTTCTTGTTTCTTCTTGGAAGTTTTTCAGTGGATTTTACACTCTTGATATTGATACCTGAATTATACCGTATCGACCAAAGTTAAGAAATATATTGTGACATAAATTATGGAAGGGCAGCACGGTGGTGCAGAAGGTCGTGTCGCAGTCACACAGCTCCAGGTACCTGGAGGTTATGGGTTCGAGTCCCTCTCTGGGTGACTGTCTGTGAGGAGTTTGGTGTGTTCTCCCCGTGTCCACGTGGATTTCCTCCGGGTGCTCTGGTTTCCCCCCACAGTCCAGAAACACACGTTGGTAGGTGGATTGGCAACTCAAAAGTGTGTGTTGCCCTGTGGAGGACTGGCGCCCCCTCCAGGGTGTATTCCTGCCTTGCGCCCAATGATTCCGGGTAGACTCTGGACCCAGCGCGACCCTGAACTGTATAAGCAGTCACAGACAATGAATGAATGATGATGTATTTGTTATCAAATTAGTGTAAACATTGCTAAAAGAATAAAAAATAATTTGGTATGAGGTTTTAATGAAAACCATATGAGGAAACCCATGCAGACATTGGGAGAACACACCAAATTTTTCAGGTGAGGATTGAACTCCAAGACCCTGGGGTTGTGTGACAGTGACACTACCTGTTGTGCCACTGTGCTGCCTTGGTCAAATTACACAGTTTGATAATGTTGTAAGTGAAATTCTCTACAGGAAACAAAGTTAAATATGGTAACACTGAGCAATGACATGTTGCATAAAAAATTCATAGCAAAAAAAGCCATTTTTAATGTATTATGTATGTTTCTTCTTAAAAGTAACCTGTACAGTTGTGTTAGAATGTGCTAAATGGTTTAGTCTGATGATATGTACTTGGTTTCAGTTAAATCAATCAATACAATTTGAAAAGTGCATCTGAACTTCTGCTTAGGACAGGTATTTTTGAGTTACAGTGGGCTTCATAAGCACAGGTTTCTTAACTGCTTTATGCATCTTGACTGTTAACTTTCTGAGTCAAGTGTGGATCATCTCTCGTGATTCAAATGTTTTATTGCAGCAAAGTTTAAATATTCAAATGACCTTACTATTAGCTATTCTCTATATCAGCCGCTTTGCGTAGTGCTAAACGGTTTCACTGGAGCTCTGGAGTTCTACTCAGCTCTGTTTTCATGTCACTGCTACAGTGCTATTGTTCCTCTAAATGGTAATAATTTATTTCATCAGTAGGATATGACATTGCAGTTGGAAATAATGTTCTTTGAATGAATAATAGCCAAAGTGAACAGCTGGTCAAAGACATCATGGGTTAATGAAATTCTGCCTGGCTGTTATTTATGTTGCTGTTTTGGCTTTGTTTTGAAAGGAAAATGGATGTGCTTGGTGATGCGTCCTTTGCTTTGTTGGGCTACAGCTAAGTGATATACATATGAAAAAATGAATATATAATTTGGTGATCACTCTTACAATACTGGCATCTTTAGTACTAAAATGGCAGAAGGTGGCTCAATGCAAATGACCCATCTAATCAGTCATGTCTTATACTGTGTGCTGTGACCATCCTAATGTTTCGCGTTTGTAACTGAATGTTTCTGTGGGTGTATTTGATGAATCATTTTATTAATGTAATTCAACATTTACATCATTGATACACCAGTTTTGTTCTTTTGTATTAAAAAAATAAATAAATACAGCCTTCTATCCTGTAGAGAGGGAGTGGCAAGTGCCACAAACTTTTCTTGAATAAAGAGTGAACAGGACATGAAAAACAAATTAAAAAGTGTACTCAGCGGTCCAGGTGACAAGAAACCGGTTCCTATTGTTTAGAGAGTGCCTTGTTCTGTGTGTAGGTCTCTTTCCTCATAAGGACTCTTTCCTTCTTTCTTTTTTAAAAGGGGTTTTTTACTTCCTTGTCTTTTTTCCTCAATCTTAGTGTGATTTAAAAGTGCTAAATCTAAAACCTGTTAAAATGGTAAAAAAAACAAACGTTTATATGTATTATTAAATTGTATCACATAAACCCACAACAGTTCTGAAAGCCCCTTGAAGCCAGGTGTCCTTTGTTGAACATGAAGCCTTCTGGCCGTTCTGACTCCTTCCTCAGCAGGTTAATGAGTAGTGAATGTGAGAGATGGACAAATGGAAATTCTTGACCATGTTTCAACAGTTGGAAGTCTTCCCACAGAACATTCCCACTGTGAAGGTGTCTGTAGAGCAGTGGTTCTCAATTTTTCTCATTCCCCACCTCAGAAGAAGGGGGATTTCCATGCCTCACCTGTACCATATCACCCCACCAAAAAATGGTAATAAATGCATAGGCAAGTTTACGATTTTCACTTTTATTTAAGTAACATCAACGTCTATCTCTAAATCAGTAGCTGAACATTTTAACACCACATACATCAATGTTCAAATATACAATCTGTGCACTTTTCAAAAATGAGAAAAGGCAGACACAAGGGCGTAGGAGTGAGTTTGATATTGGTGGGGGACATATTTACTGAGTAAAATTTCACCCCATACCCTAAATATTAGCTAACTATAAGCTGATACCTTACATTAGAGAATGAGGCTGTGACCCAAACAACACACTATGGAACTTTACATACTACACTACAAAAATATTACTAAGTGTGTGTGTTTCATACTATTCAGTACAGCAGTGTGCAGTTTGGGACACAGCCAGAGACTTTTAACGTCAGGACGACGGCTACTGATGTGCAGACTGACCAATTAAATGTTTACAGAGAAGGTTATCGACCAATAACGGTAGCTCTACAGGCAGACCGTCCAATCAGAAGATTTTAGGCTACTTCACCACGCCCCCTTCTCACTCAAGCGAACCAATCGGAGTAGGTGAAGGCGGGACTAGTTTGTGAACAAAACGCTTCTCGAAATTCTATGTACGCTCTAGAAAAACAAAATCCCGGACGTTTGTGAAATTCCGTCCGGACATTTTTTTTAAGTCTAAAAAAGAGGACATGTCCGGGTAAAAGAGGACGTCTGGTCAACCTACGTTAACTAACTCTCAGATTCTCCTCTGTTACTCTTACAGTTATATACAAGCTGCTTTTATAACTGTAATCAGCCGTCATTGTTATCTGTTGTGCTCTCGTTCTTGACCTCAAGCCCAGAGCTGGTAAAAACTAACTGTATAAACCAGACTCTGACGGTGAATCAGAGGCCAGTGAAGCTGATTATTTGAGCAGCTTTATATTTGAACAGATGCCGTAAGGAAGGCCGAAAGAACACCCACTCGCTGCCAAAACGCGGTAATCTCTGTGGCGCATTTTCAAAATAAAAGCTTGCACATAAAAGCATATTTTGGTTCCAGGCAAGCTAGCTACGTTTTTCTGGTCTCCCCTCTAATGTTCTTTTATTATGCTTAAGGGCTATTAATGAATCCCTTGTGAGAGGTTGCTTTTTACTGTGTAAGCTTTATAGACAAAACAGAAAGGCATTAATAAAGACAGGCTCGTTAGTAAAGAAATAAAAGTATCATATGATACTGGATAAAATATTGTAATATAAGTGTTTGACCATAAATCTCACTGCTACCTTGTGTGTACATTTGTCAATTTGATCAGAAACACCCACCATATGAGTGTCTTATGCATGTGTACCAGATAACAATATATGGCAACTCGCTGTGTTATGGCCTCAATATGAATTAGGACTTTATCATCTGTATGGTTTGTTTCTGGTGGGGGGTAGGTTTTTTGTAATATTAGAGGCCTTGATGTTATCAAACACTGAATGAAATGCTGAGATGAAAGCTGGCATCTAGTTCAGGGTGGCTGATTGATTTCCTGTATGGAAGGAAAGACAGGAAACTCTCACAATGCAACAGAGTGGACTTCTTGCCCTCAGTTTCCTGTCTTTAGTATCTATTAACACTGTACCGGTTTAATCCAGTGCACATATATTATTGCCAGTAAAAAAAACAAAAAACATGTTTCTGGTTTAGCACAGTTTTGATCCTGTCTGCTGTAATATTTCTGCGATTGTTGGCTTTTCTTACATTCAGTTAATAATTACAGAGCTGGGAGCAGATGGCTCAAATATTCATTTTTCACTTTTCTAATTAATAATTTGTTTATCAGTGTGTTATGTAATGGCACTCCCTCAGTGCAGGGTGAATAATCAGAAATACGGGAACACAGTCTGTTTCCCAGATGATGTGGCAATGCAAAGATGCAGATTTTTTTGGCATATTGAGTGGTTTGATAATTTAGCTTGTCATTTGGCACAAATTATCTCTGCACAGTCATTTGAAGGCTGTCGCTTCAAAATGAGTTTTAACCTTTTACACTGCATTTACTTGTATTAAACTGACATACATTGAACTATGTATTATTTGTATATGTATACATTGAACTATACGTTCAGGAGGGAGTTTTCCCGATTGGCTGTAGAGTGAAGCTGCCTCCATCGCTCCCCTCCTGTGTTTAAATGGTCTCAGTAGGGAAGGGATAGACAGAGAAAGGGCTCTAAGCTTTGAAAACTTATTTATTGTTTTAACTGTTGTTTATTCTGATTCCTGTTGCCATATAAAACTGTCTGTCGTCTCTCACGTTTTTGAGGCTGTTTTGAGATTAAAGGGTATTGTGGCCTTTTTCCACTACATGGTACCAACTCTGCTTGATTCTTTGTTGTTCTCCTCTGCTCTACTGACTTGGTCCCTGGTTAGTTTTCCACTATAAAGCCCCCAATGTCCCAAAATGTGTCTGATAGCATCACAAAACACAGGCTCTAACAGGAAACGCAGACTTTGAAAACCACATCAACTGCCACTGTAACGTTAAGTGTTATTGTTGCTCTGTCCAGCTCTTGTGGGAGTTTTCAGCAGCCATCTCTTCAAAATACCACAGCGTATTTTTATGAGCTGCGGTTGTAAGGTGGATAAACCCAATGCGATTGCTACTGTAGTTTGGAAATATTTTACAAAGTGCTAGTTTGGGCTGGAGGTCTGCATTTTTTTGTGTAGACAAGTCTCTCTGGCCAGTCAGCACAGTGTATTCATGTCACATGTATAGCCTACATGACTGGCTTTAAACCAGGCATGGGCAGGCACTACAAAGTACCTGATTCCAGTGACCAGATACCAGATTTGTCTAATGAAAAAGCTAAAGAGTAGAGTCCAGTAGAGAATATGAAGTGGAACAGTGGCATTCAAAATGGTGTTTCTGATGTAATGGTCAATGCTAAATATGCTAAATGTATGAAGGGTAAAAACCACTTCTACCTGAAGTGACTGAGGCCTGGTCCTATTTGGAACAGATTAGTTTTATGTGGATAATTTTATGGGATAATGACATCCTCTGGTAAAATAACATTAATGTTTATGGTGGATTCACACTGGATAAGAAATCTACTTGATTCATACATTACCATCACACAGCATGTATAATACACAGCAGGGCTACTACAGTATCTAGATTGTCACTACTGTTCTGAGAACAGACCTCCCACCAAAAATATGCAGCCCTGAACAACTTTAAGTTCCTGCAAAATAGATAATGGTCACAAAGATGGCAAAAACTTCACCCAATTAATGTTATAACTGATATTATAAACCATTTGATTGTAACTTAGAGTAGGACTTCTTCATAACATACATAGGCTGCTATTGGGCACAAAACCTACCTACAGCTTCCAGGTCGTTTTGTGGATTTGAGTGTGGTGTGTCGTTAAGCAGCTGTGTTTCATCACTAAATGACTTTGCCAGTGCCTCCATTCTCAAGAAAACCCTCATTCCCCTCATGTCATTTCAGATGGGATTAATATAACCTGGGGATATTCTACTGCTCATTTTACAGTAGGTATACAAACACTGGGAAAATGACTGAAATGCTCTATTAAAACAGGATTTTAAACCACTGAGATACACAGGAGATAATTACATAACCCCATGTCCACAGGTAAAAGTAATCCATTCCAAAAAGGGTTTGAGCAGATAGTGCAGTGTAGAGAGTCTTGCCCAAGGACTCTTAATTGGTACCGCATGGTGTTTCTGCCCAAGCTGTTTATTGAACCCAGGTCTGTTCAATTGTGTTACCCACTGCACTACTCTATATTTTAGTTAAATAAGGTTGCTTAGGTCTGTGAGATGAAAAATATTCAGTGTAAATGTAACAGACACTGGAGCAGTTATAATCACTGTGTCATTATAAATCATTACAGTACTAGTCTGGCGCACAGGGGGGAACCTCTCTCTGAACACAGTCAGTCATGGGTAGCTTTGATAGTTCTGATCACAGCACCTCTGCCCATCCAAAAGATCAAAGGTCACTTTTAATCAGAGGAGGACAGTGCTGCTAGGTACTGGAGCTACTGTAACTGCAGGTCTGATGATGAAACAAAGACACAAAATGGAAAACTAAAGAGAGCAGATGGGTCGTTCAGCATTTGTTAAACCTCTTGTGTAGGCAGTGGCCCTGTGAGTAATCAGTGATGGTTTAATCATTCTGAAGGTCAGACGTGCAGGAGCAGAAGAAAACTGAAAACTAAAATTAAAGTTCCTGTGGACTGAAGAACTGTTTTGGTCTGTAAGTGGTTCACAAAGGCACAGGGCGGCTGGAGGTGGGCGGATCGGATCAGCTGGGGGTATATCACACACCAGCATACACACAGACACTGTAATGCTTACTCTGTTAGTCATTCACAGGTTCTGTTCTGGTTAGGAAAAAAGCAATCTGTTGATAGGTAGGTTTTTTTTTTTTGTTTTTTTTTTGCCAAAATGGGTAACATACCAGATTTTGTTTTCCCTAACAAATAAAGGCAACACCTTCTATCATTGCCTTTCCCTGGAGTGTCAGCTGCTTTCATCAGGGGTGCTTTAAAAATTACATTCCCTCGCTATAGCAAGCTCCCACTTGCTGTGACTGACTGGGTGCCGTGGACCACCTTTATTCTGGGACAGGATTAAAATAAGAATATTTTGAGAATAAAGTCAGAATGTTTGCTGAAAAAAATTCTGTTCAATGAAAGATTGTTCTGTTTATTTCTCTCGCCACGTCTAAAAAATCTCAATGAGGAGTTTAGTCATTATTTTCTTTTGAACACTATCAGTGGAGTGGGAGGGTGGGTTCGTGTTGTCAGCAGACACAGCCAAAGATACATTTCATTCTCAAGCAAATTATTCAATAAAATATTCAGTTCATCTGCTGTTGTCACAGTTCTATTTTCAAGAAAGAATATTTGTAAAAGTTATTGCTAATTAAAGCTTGTTTTGCTGGTCTCTTATGAGCTGAGCAGATGATGATTATTTCCTTACCACATCTCCTTAGAAAAACTGTAGGTCACACAGTTGGCTAACTAGCTCAAGTTGACTAACTACTTAGCTAAGCCTGCTATATACAGCTGTATTAACCAACACACAACTGTCATCTATTTATTTCACATTTTTGATCATCCTTATTGATAAGCGTTTTGCGCTATATATATATTATTATATATATTATTTTGATTAATGTTACTAGGTTATGTGCATGTGGAAGTGTGAATTATTTTTCTCCCTTACATCATATGTTTTGTTGATGTACATTTGTAGCTCTCATCTATTGATTCAATTTATATTTCTTACGTAAGGTTGTTGTTTTTTCCCAAAGAGCTCTTAGAATTCATTTTCAGCAGGCTGGAGATATATTTGTAATTACTTGAAATGAACAAATACCTTTCATAAATTATTCCCCACACCCTGCTAGTTTTGGCAGAATTTCTCTACAAAATGTTCTTTTTAACCCTTCACTTGTTTGTATCCCAGTAAATACTTTCTCAGGTAAACGTACAAACGTAATGGGTGATTTGTTAAAAAATCTCAAATACATCTGTTCGAGTCAAAGCATTTTACAAGCTCATGTTCTAGATATCTGGTAATATGACTCATTGGAATGATGTAAAATATATACCCATATACTGAAGAGCATGTGTAAGGTGTACTGAAAGAGTCAGGTTATACTGAAAATATAATTTAACATGAAATATATTTACTGTTTGACTTCCTATTAAGAAATGTTATTTTTAATAAAAAAATAATGTTGTAAGCTAATAACTTTTTGAGGGGGTCAAGATGTTTTATGAGTTTAGACTTGCATTAAACTCCATTATGCATACATTATTAGAGATTTTACTGTTGTATTCTTTTTCAGGTAAACTGATTTGCCTGTTGTACTCCTTCTTTTTTGTAACCATGTTTGTGTTCTTGCTGTTGTAGTGGAGAACTGCCCTGACCACATAGACTGTGCCAGAGTGGGCCGGCACTTCTGCATACCTGGATCTTCACAGTGTGGACCCTGCATTGATGGTTTGGAGGAGGATGATGAAGGGAACTGTATAAACTTAAAGAAACAACATTACCGTCATGGTAAGATGCTTTTTGGCTCCATGGTAATATCACTGTATTTTTTCAAATGCACTAACAATGTGTTACAGACCTGGCATAACTTGTTTTGATTGGAAACATTTTGTTCTGACTTTCCAAATTATAACTTTACTATATAGAATATTGTACGTGCTAAAGTGACAGATGGCATTAACAGAAAATTAATGTAACTAAAACAAAAAAAAATCTGTATCAAAAGTATGTCTGTGTCAGTATCAAGAAATATAAAATTAGCTTGAATCATAGCTAGTGACTTAATGCAGTCAATGAGGGAGCGAGGGTAAGTGCCAGCCCCACCTCAGAAACTCATCAAACAGTGTATCTCTCTCTCTCTCTCTCTCTCTCTCTCTCTCTGTGTGTGTGTGTGTCTATATATATATATATATATATATACACACACACACACACAGTCCAAAAACACGTTGGTAGGTGGATTGGGGACTCAAAAGTGTGTGTGAGTGGGTTCCCTGTGAAGGACTGGTGCCCCCTTCAGGGTGTATTCCCGCCTTGAGCCCAATGGTTCCAGGTAGGCTCTGGACCCACCGTGACCCTGAACTGGATAAGCGCTTACAGATAATGAATGAATGTTCTTAAACCATTGAGAAGTATTTTTTGGTGTATACCACAAGAACAGGGTAAATAATGTTGATCAGGTCCTGTAATCCTCCTATTGTTTAATTTTGTTGGCCTGGTTACAGATAAAAACTTGAGTGTGTAAAATCATGAGTCATTCTTGTATTTTGAGGTGAGTGTTTGCTATTAAGGAGTGAGCTTTGCTAGGTAAACATTCCAGTCCTTCAGTGTTTTAATAAGGCTGGAGTTATGAGGCAATTTCTTTATTACAATTTTTGCATTTTTCCCCCTTTTTACTGTGGTTATTTTTAAAACAACAATCCTAATTCTACTTGATGTATGGTCCTTTTTTTAACAAGTTTTGCCTAAGTATAAGGCTTTTCTAATATCAAGAAATATTGTGGAACATGTTGCTTTCTAGGTCAGAAAAGCTTTATCAGCTGTCCATGTAGGTCAGGATTAATTTAAGGTAACTGTTTTATTCTTCTATTCATGATTCTATGGGCCCACACCCCTGCATTAAAATTTTGGGGGAATACTTTTGATATTCATTCATTATCTGTAACCCTTATCCAGTTCAGGATCGCGGTGGGTCCAGAGTCTACCTGGAATCATTGGGCGCAAGGTGGGAATACACCCTGGAGGGGGCGCCAGTCCTTCACAGGCAACTTTGATATAATAATAATAATATTACAGCACTTTTCACACACACATGAAGCTCACAATGCTTTACAGAATTAAAAATCATATATAAGTTTAAACAAGGTAACCACAAAATCATAATAAAAATGTTGTTGAAAAAAATGCAAATAAAATAAATAGGCAACTGTGTGAAAATGGTGCATTAAAAAACACACGTTATATGTGCCATATAAAACAATGGAATGTAAAGGGTTTTGTGGGTAGATGCTCTGTTAAGTACCCAGTATTTTTACGTCCCCTTAAAACCCAATGTTTCATTTGATTAGAAGATGGCATGTTGACATATGGACCTTATGTAACTCCAATTGTGTGTTCATTATTTCCAGTAGAGGGACCTGTGAAATGTGATGGGATAAACAGGCCACAGAGCTGAGGTCCTTTATCATATTGTTTCTGTTTAGAATTACAGCAGTATTACTATTTACCGTTTGTGTAATGTTCAGTGTGTGTAGACAGCTAATTTACCACTGTAAAATAGCTCAAGGATACAACAGATGACTGGCAGCGTTAGCAGTCTGTGGGTTCTTCTAGTCACCAATAGAGGGAACTGTAAATCAGTTTGTCTCCATGATAGAAACTGTTTTTGCTCACGGTTGAACGCTTGCCCTCAATCTGAAAATAGATCCCATAAACATTTAGTGTATTTTAAAAAATGATGTTTAAATGTATGTTATTATAAATGTTTATTTGTTATAATTATTATAATTATTTGTTATTGTTATTAATTATTGTTTATTATGATTGCTTTTTAAGTATTATTATTATGTTATTAATATTATCATAGAACCTTTCACACCCAAAAGCAGCTTAAAGTGCTTTACAGTATTAAAGACAAAAAGTATATACTGTAAACAGGGCAACCACAAAATAGTGATTAAAATAAATGAATAAATACAAATAAGATTAAAAAAGGATTATGTTTATGGTGGGATTTTTTTTCTCTGCTGTTGTTATTATTATCCCAATAAATGGTTGTACATACGATTGTTTTAGGAGCCTAAAACTACTAAGTGATGAGTACTTGGGTGAGTTTGAGATTGCTCTGTTGTTTAAGGGCAGAAACTTCTCCCCCCTCTCAGCACACTGTCTCCTCTCAGGAGGAGACGCTCATTACCAAGTAAATGCTGAAACCACCATCTAAGATGGAATCCAGTATCTTGTTCCATTCATGCTCAAACAATACCAGATTCACACCTTTTATGGGCTACCTCCCCCTCTTTCCCCACTTCCCCCTAACACACACCCCATGGCATGGTATGCATTGAAGCAAGGGATTTAAAATATGTATTGGTGTGTAGAATACTCTCACACTAATTACCTAACCTTTTTAAACTATATATGTTATATTTATAGTATATTTACAGTGTTTGAGATGGTGCTTTACAGCACTGGTAGGATTTTGTGTCTGTCGATTTCCTTTGCCTTGACTATTTCATTATGTCCAGAGAAGAAACTCTGATATACATATTCTGTGTTCTGAGCTGTTCTTTAAGTTTGCGTGAAGTCTGTGTTAGCGTTAAGGTAGGACAGCCATGATCATGAAATATTAGCTGATAATTGTTCATTTGTCCATTCGTTCGATTGTTCATTCATTGTCTGTAAGCACTTTTTCAGTTCAGGGTCGCAGTGTGTCCGGTGCCTACCCAGAATCAGCTGATAATTGCCATATACTGATTCAGAGTAACAGTTTAATTAACATTTGTTCTTAGCAGACAGCTACTATAGTACCAACTTAAAGTAGCTACATTGCCTGATTTAGCTAGCTTGTTGTTGTAAGGCCCAAAATGTGTCAGTATTTTTGTTCTGCTTTTCTTTATTTCCATGAAACTTGCTGATCCAAACATATTCATTGAACTTTCTGATTTTTACAGACTAGACAAAAGAATGCAAAATAGTGGTCAGCTCAGTAATTGTGACCAGAACACTTTTATTTACAATTGTGCAAAATTATTACAAAACTCCTCTGTGGTTTGTAGAATGAACTGCTTTGTCAGCTGTAAGACTGACATGTCATATGTCTCGTATAAGCAACACTTACCAGTTGATTTCATTTCCCTTTAGTACAGATGGCAAGGCCCACCTCCTTTGTCACCTGCTGGGGAGTGCACTATACAGTCCGGACAGAGGGGGGTCATAGAGTAACAAAGCAGTGAGTGAAAGTGCTGTGACATCATATCAGGCATGCTCTAGGAGGCAGATGGTTGTCCTTCTGGAGTGGAGTTCACAACCTTCGCTATGTCAGAACCTTTAAACCAAAGTCACTATTAGCAGGGCCCATTCTTAATGTTTGTTAGTAAATTAAAGAAATGTTTACTTCTGTATCTTGCATGTTTGCATCATCTTGCTGGATTTGTAGACCTAAATATAACAATTTTTGCATAATTTAAAGCACATAAAGTATATATTTATTTATTTATTAAATGTGTTGATGTTGTCTTAAGATCTGCGGATGACATTTCCATGGATGTCAGTATATGATATCACTTTTTTTCATAGCTGAAATTATGCTATGTATTTAATTCACAGTACGTATTGATGTGTAATTGGCGTGTTTACAGTAAAAGAATATGCTTAAATTTAACAGCCCTTAGAGTGTATATATCTGGCTTCAAATATGATCTCAATGTACTGTTGCAAAGTGGAGAGAGGGGGTGGTCTGAAGGCTTTTGCCCCCTGTGGTGTCCCTCTGCTTTGGCCACACACACTCTCCTGCTGGTTGCTAGGAAGAGATCCTCCATAGTCTTGGAATGCAGCTTACTGTCTGGCCAAAAGAACAATTAAATGATGCAGATCTTTTGTTTCTCTTTCATGGTGTCTCAAGCAAACAACACTCTGGCACACTCTCACTCCCCTGGGACAAACCCTTGTACACACGCCAACCCCAATCCCTATACACTCTCTCAGCCTGATAGCATTCTTACATGAATGTATAAGAGTTCACACATGCTGTCATGTCATTACAACTGGATTACATGCACACCCATCCAAATTATGCTAACTAGAGAGCCTGAGAGATCAGACATGTTTTTTTATTGGTTTTTTTCCCTCCCTCTCAGGTAAAGACAGATCCCTTCCAGATCTTGATGAGGAAATAGACTATCTGTCTTCTGTCATTGCCAAGCAACAATTAATGGATGTCAAAACGCCAGGTTTGAGATGCCTCTTAATATTAGAGTAAATTTGTGTGAAAGTTTGTGAACTTTTTTTTAAATGATCTGAATGGCTTAGAACATGGGATCAAATCTTTATTTTTATTTTAATAATATGTAGCAGGTTTTATTTGGATAGGGTGTTTATCTTAAAGGGAACACTTTAGTGCACATTAGGCAAATTTATGTAGGTTCTGAAGCACTTACCAACACTCGCGCTATGAAATAAAACAGCCCAGTAAATGTGCTGGTTTTTTTTGGTAGAGAAATAAGTATAGTAATTAAATATGGAGCAAACAAGAGCTAAATTAAGTTTTCTGCTCCTTGTGCCACGCTCTTGGGCTCTCATGCTTGAAAGTAAACAGAGGCTCATTCTCAACAGGGGCTGAAAGCAGTCATTCTGAACAGGGCTGTTAAGACAGTGTGAGAAAGGAGTATAATATGTCTCCTTCAGGGTTAATTGTGTGGCATATATTTTGTTTAATAAGGCCTGATGGGGGGAAAAAAAATATATGTCCTTGATGGAAAAATTAGGTGTACCCTTACCTTTTTCTTAATGTTGATACCTGAACATACGTTACCTTACACCAGTTTTATTTATACTTACTCAAAATCATTAGCTGCTTTATCAGGTCCACCTACAATATCACTGTGCTCTGTAGAATTACAGTTGCAAACTGTAGCTCTGCACTATGGTGGGAGCATTATAGTGTGACATGCTGCGATATGTCCACTAATGCTCAAATCTAATGGAGTTGTGAGAATTATTTGTTGTGGGTGAATATTTACAACTGTAATTACTTTCAGAAACTTCAAAAACTGTACGGTTGAACCACTGACAAATCATATCACATATTATATCTTTTATAGGGTTGTGCTCTTTTTTTTCTTCATTATTTTGCAGCCTCTCCTTCCTGGTCCACTGTCCAGTTACAGTCAGAGGCAGGGAAGGGTCAGTCTGTGTTAAAGGGTGCGTCTCATTCTACAACAGCAAAACCCAACACACACAGCCCTTCTACAGCAACTCAGCCCACATCCAAACACCCAAAGCCTCGCACAGACTCACCTGGGCGTGGAAAGCCCATTGCTATCCCCTTCCCCAGAGACAGCCTGCTTGTCAGTATGTATCTGTGTTACACTGCATTCACCACTTACAGAAACCAGTTTTCAGTTGAAACAATTAAACTACACTTCCCTGTCTAGACCTAGCCGAGTCATTGTAAATATACATGTTCACATAATTATATTTTTGTACAAAAGTACTTTATATTACCGTCTTAATATACATTTGTGGCTGTCCTCTCAGTATTAATGATTACTTGGTTAATGTTTTTTTTAAGTGCGTTTCTGCCAGGCAGTAGCTTTATCCTAACCACAATCTGAAAGCATCAGTGAATTATTGTTTCTCTCACACTCCATTTCACCCTCCTCCATCTTTTAACTGTTCTACTTTGTGTGTTGTCAATCTCTGCACAGTACTGATGTCTGTGTGCATCATCACTGGGATTGTGGCTCTGATTCTGGCTGCTGCGTGCTGGGTCAGGTACGATATATATATATATATATATATATCATAGCTGCATACATTTAAATATAGGATTTATCTCTAATGAGTTGCATCCCTTATTACTCTTTATATTTCCTACGTGGCATATTCTATATTTACTGACTGAAAATTAATAGAATAAGAATGATAGAATATTTTTATCCCTTGAAACCTATACCAGGTTTTCTGTTGTTCATTTTAAGAATATCTGTAAATCATTCAGCTACTAATGTAATTTCTGAATTAAATCTCTCGGTCCTCTGTATGAGATTGTTTTGACACTGTGAAATATTATGCAATTATTATCATTTTCGCCTCCTACAGGTTACAAAAGGAATCTCATTTGGCTCAGAAAGTTGATTACCCTGCATTTAAAGCACCTGGCACCACTGCCAGCAACATCTCTGTAAGCAAAACTCTTCACAATTATATGAAGTGCCATCTTTCAAGAAGGCTGTTACTGAAAGAGGATGTATGATTTTTGACTTTTTCTCTCTCATTGTCCTCCATGTCCATGTCTCAGTCAGGAGACAAGAATTTGGCTCACAGTGCCCAGATGTATCACTACCAACATCAAAAACAACAGATGCTCTCAATGGAGAAGTAATCCCAAACATTCTATTCTCTACAGTCTTTACTGGGCCTCTGTTGATCTCACACACACAAACATATTGGATTAGTGATATTTAACAAAACAATACAGAATTAAAATTGGAATTAATGTTTAAAATGTATAAAAGTGTAAATTATTTATGTTAGACCAATCAAAACAAGTAGAATTGTCTTTATAATAACACATTCAGTTCTGGGATAACTAAGTTAAAATACAGTGATGTTTTTGTTTATATATTTAAATGACAAGAGATTATTTCTGTATTTGGTGCTGACTTTATAGCCATTAGTTAATTTTATGTTTGTTCATGTACAGGCACAAAGCGGAACCTAAATTGTCTGAGCCTGGAGCCACATCAGAGGAAGAAACAGAAGAAGGAGACTTTACTGTCTATGAGTGCCCTGGGCTTGCCCCGGTCAGTAGTTCATTCTTTCTCTGGAAAGTTTCCTTTCACTCACTTCAACTTCAGAAGGGGTTATTAATTAGCTAATTAGTTGCATCAGGTGTGTTGGGAGTAGAGAAATCTCTTATGCAGGGCAGTGGCCCAGCAGGATCATGCTCTGTTTTGTGTTACCAATGTTTAATTTGTATTCATCTCTGTATATGTTTTCAGACTGGAGAGATGGAAGTGAAGAATCCTTTGTTTGATGACTCAACTCTACACCGTGAAAGGAATCACAAGTGACTTGGAGGCCCCCCCCGCCCAAACAAACACACACACACACACACACCTCCTAAAACCAAAACAGCTAAATGTACTTGTTTTTCTTTGCACAGAACATAACTGACACACACACGCTTTAGGACACACACATGATGGAAAAAACCACTGGAAGGTTTGACTTGATGCCTTTTATCAGGCTAGCCCCTCAGAACAAAAGGATCAGAAAGACATCCTTAAAACTGAAACAAGAGGAGAATATGTGAAATAAAAGCAAAAATTGAAATTGAACTTTTCTTTTGATGCACATTTGTAGAGAATTTTAATGAACACTGTGCACCCGGACAATCTTCACAACAGAGTGAACCTCTGCAAGGCTCTCTTCCTCTGTTCTCCTTTCACTCGACTGTTGCTGCTCCTTAGTGCAGCTTTTTAAATCTCTCCCTGTATCTATTTGTCTTAATCATGCCACTTTGCTCTTTATGGACATTTTCTTAGTTAACGTCTTTCCTCCTGTTAGATGCATTTTTCCATTTAACCAGTGTTCTCTTTGATAAAGCTGCCTCCCAAAGCTGTTGTTCAAATGTGCTTATAGGCGACAAAGCCTGTGTAATACACAGAACCTGCTCTCCTACGTTGTCATCGTCATCACCTTCTTTGCTTAATCCATTTCAGGGTAGTGGTTCACCTACATTGTATCCTTTACTATTTCTGAATATGATTTAACAGCTTTTTCAAATCGAATTACATTTGTGTTTGATTCTACTGCTGCTCTCAGGTTGTATTCAAAAGCTGTGGATGAAGATTTTTTTTTCTGTTTATTGCTGTTATGTCTACCTTTCATTTTCTTTTTCCAATTTTTTGAACATGTAGACCACTATTTAAATGAAATATTGTATGTAAATTTCATTAAGGTATTAATTACTGAAGTCACTTTAGTACAAATAAAGTAAATTACCTGTGGAGGGGGAAAAAAGCTTTTCTTCTGACTTGAATAATGTTAGTGGAGCTGAAATCCTCGCATGGGAAGGGTATGCGTTGACTGATCATTGTTTAATTACAGAAAGTTACAGTGCACTACTTAATTATTGGCACCATTTGGTGAATATGAACTAAAAAAATACATTAAATTAACTTAATTGAATTAAGTGCTTGTGATAAGATGTTTACCACCCCTTTCATACACACTGCCTGCTTCTAGATTTATTTACAATTTTAGGTCTAGGGACTAATAGAATTATCTACTTGATTCTTTGTTTCTAAAAAGTTGATCAGAATTTTATATAGAATTTTTTTCAGTCAAAGCAAAAGTTCCCAGTTTTGTGGTTTGGGTAAAAGCTCAATTATATTAAATTTTTTTCATAGGCTTTTTAACTTAGCCCAATTTTCTTGAGGGTATTGAAAAAAAGTAACACATCAACATGACTCTACCTAAAGTCATTGATATATCTGTGTGAAGCACAAAACTCTGAGCTATTTTTCTGTTTTCTTTTAGCTCCTCAGCAGTTTCTGCACTATTGTTGCTTCCCCCCACCTCAGAGCTACGATGGGCCACTTAAGAGCCTCTTAAGGTGTGGCTTAGAGGCAGCCCATCATCAGGGGGGCCGTTAAAGGCCATTGTCAATGTGAATGGTAAGGAAGGCAGCCATAGGCCATCAGAGGGAGATATGTGGGGAGTGAGGGACGGTGGTCGTCAGCAGGGTGTCAAAGCTATCAAAAGGCCATCGGGCTGGTTGTATCAGGGGCATGTGTTAAGAGAGGTTATGCTCTTCACTGTAGAGCAACAGCAGGCAGTGCTAGGACTGAAAGATTCATTTCTATTTTTATTGCAGTTTGCAAGAGTACAGGAGGGGTAAGAGTTTGACCAATCATGAAGCAGCTACATGTTCAAGGGCTGTGACATCATGACCACAAACAGATAAAAGGTGTGAACCTTTTAATTTGTCGAAAACATTAAAATCAATTAAAGTTGTTGTATTGGTCCACAATAAATCTTGGCAGGAGGTTTCAGAGAGCTAGCATTCCTTGTCATTCTAATGTTACATTATTACTCTACACAGTGAAGAGACTTGGGCAACTCAAATTCCATGGTTGAAATGTATCTGTTGTGGGTGCTGGGAACATTTAAGTGACTAAACCCCTGATTAATAGTGATCAGTGTTTTTTTTCTGCCTCTTGCTTACCATTAAACTAATAATTAAGATTGAGATATTATAACTGAAATAGAGAACTGGTTGTTATGGTGTAGGTAAACCAAAGCAGTTACACATGATGACAATTATTTCTATTGGCTGAAGATCAAAATCTATTCATTATTTCTTTTTTTTTAGTTAAGCTCCTGAATCCATGGTGATAAGAGTAGAGATCACTTTTTAAAAAATGTGCCTGCAAATACCTTTTGACCTGTGGTTCCATGTAAGTGATTGTGTAAGGTCATGTTCTGGTCTCAGTTTTGTCTGCTTTCATGGGTTACATTTCCTAATGTCAATCTTAAAAACACTTTTCATTGTTATGTTGAATACCTGAGCACATAGTTTGACTGTGAATTACTTTCTAGTAAATACTGTTAGATGAAAAAACATTATTTTAGTGTAAAGTGCAGTACATTAGTGTGAAACAAAAAAAAAAGAGGGAGTTCTAATAGATATGATGTCATTTCTCAATGTTTAGAGGAACTTGTGGTTTGCATTGTATAAAAAACCCTTCTCCTGAGTGAAGTGCCTCTTAAAAAGCAGAGATCTGAAAAAAAGCCATCTGGGTGCTTTGGAGTTTTAATCCTCCCTGGGTGTCCCTCTTGCTCCTGTTCTTCACTGATGGAAGTTCTTCTGTTCTACTACTTCTGAAGCTCCACTCGCTCCACTTTCTCCTCCACCGTCTTTACTTTGCATGACAATGGCCTTCCCAAGTCCATGGCCCACTACAATGCCCAGAACAGTGGTTTGATGTCTTTTTAAGCTTTGACTGGCCCTAGAGGCCTCCTAGGAGCCCTTTCCCCCAGCGGTTCTGAACAGGCAAAGCTGGAACCCATACTTGTAGCCTGCAGGTTTTACCCTGCTGAAAGTGTGTGTGGAGGCAGGGGGTTAATTGTTTCAGAACTATGCAAACCAACGGTGGAGGTGGAGGTGCATGTGATACTCTTGCAGAGTGGAAGAGTTTTAACAGGATTAAATGTGGAAAACTACAGCCTCTGACCACTGTAACTTTGCATGAATTGTTAAGATTTTGAACACATTTTAAATCCAATTTCATGTTCATGTTTCAAACATTAAAATAAAATCTGCATGGTCAACAGTGTCCTTTCTAAAAGCATTGTTTCCTCAGTTTACTGTGTGAAATGTGAGCACACTCTAGAAATGCTTAAATGTTTCCTTTAATTTTATAGTAACATGTCCAAGATTTTATCACTGTGTTGAAACCAGAGACATGTATTTGTTACTCGGGTTTTGTAGCACTTTCTGCCTGTGTTCGCTTTCACACAATTAGCGCTTTCTCAAGTTTAGAGTCCGTTCCACATTAAAATGGCAAAAATCTGCCAATATTACCCACCTATGTAGCAGGAATCTAACATGATCATCATTTCTGTTTATGCTTTTACAAGGTTTGGAGGTCTATTTATCATCAAAACCTCATGATGTTGTTGCTCTGCTGTGACCAGTTGTATACAATTGTATACAAACATTTGCCTTCCTATTACCACATGTCCTCTACAGGGAACGGGGAACATGCATCATACATATCACTTTTTTTTTCATTGCAGAGGACTATTTTTAATTTGTTAAAAAAAATTTAAGAAATTGTAAAATGTGCCAAATATTTGCCCAAACTATAAATTCAGTATTCCCCAGTGTTGCTTAAGCAAATAATCAGTAACTGCACATTTACAATTTAAAACATCCAGAAGAAATGTTTTATTTATTTATTTATTTATTTTAAATATTCCAGGACCAGGTGATGCCACTGAAACTATATAATCTACCACAGGTAATGCAATGAATGCACCGTTAATCTGGCAAAATAATTTCAAGAATATATCGAATTTTGTTGCACTTTAAGTACACTGCACGCTACATTATGAACACATGATATAGCATATATTAAGCCTTAAGTACACAGCATTAAATGCTAAGTACACGTTTTGGAAGCAAGTGAAACTGCGGCTGGCTGGTGTTTGTTTCAGGTTGATCGGAGGGGGCAGGGGAAGAATCAAAGGCCAACAGCTTATTGTTGGCCGCTGAAAGGCAGCTAATGGCCGGCCATCGCAACTGAGGAGCAGAATCAGCGGGAAGCCCCTCGGACCACGGAGCACAAAGACCCCCCCAACCGTCCTGCGGAGAGTCTTCCTGCTCAGACCCTGTCCAGAGAGGGAGGGAGGGAGGGAGGTGGTGCACTGCTGTACCCCAGGAACCCTAAACATCTTTAAGCCTTGTTCAGTTATACCCATTCATGAGACATTTATCGAGTTTAATCACTAGAGCAATAAACTTATTGTACTTTTCGAGTGTTTTACGTTGTTCCCTATAGCTAAATCAGGTGACAAATGCACTGCAGTGTAAATAACGAAATGTATTTAGACTTGGTGCTCATGAGTTTATTTACACAGTGAATATTGGCGTGTAACAAATCTGTATACAGCGTTTAATTTTGTTTACATCTGACCTATAAATGAAAGCACATTTAAAGCCAGTATGTATTATAATGACAGGTTTGGTGTTAAAGACAAATAACTACCGATTTTATAATTAGCCATTTTAAATAGGCCCATCACAGTAAAATCAATCACTTATGGCCGTTTTTTCTAAACTATACATCTATTATATCTGTTATATCCATACTGCTCTACTCATTTAATTAACACACTCTGAGTTCATTGTTTTAATCTATATTCTGAACGCTTTTAGCACACCTCAGGGTTATCAGTTAAAGTAAATTTGTTAGTGTTTCTCAGTGCGAGACGCCACACTTCTGAGGAGAGAGGGCCGAGGACAAACATTTCACCTTTTATTCTTTGTTATTTTTAACCGCGTTTTTTCACCTTCATTTCGTTTATTTTTCAGTAATTATTTTTCGTTTATTTTATTTTCTGACGCCACTTAAATTATTTAATTAGGCAAAATATTCAAAATTCGTGTTTCTTCTGGTATGTAGTTTTGCCATTTTGTATGAAACTGGACTCTGTTACGCGCCATTTTCTTGTCCGAGAAACTTCGAGAACATGAGCGAGATGTTTGAAGAGGTCCGACCTGTTTTTTTTTTTTAACTCAAGTCCGTTGAGTTTAAATCACAAACGTGTCTCTAATGATCAGGCTTTATTAGTGTTTGAGTTTTAGCTGAGTCTTATTAAAGCTGTGATTTTCGCGTGGGATGTGGAATTTCAATATGAAGGAGCGCTCATTAGAGAGACTTGTAGAAACAAAGTAATGGTGTCATGCACTTTAAATATGTTTACTGAGAGTAGCGCGTTTAGCATTGTGAAGACAGCACATGCAGCAGGCCTCAGATATACACAGACTGCAATATAACCAGAGTACATGGTTTGGGGTGTATATTTTACATTATTATTATATAAATAATGCCCTAGATTACAGAGCCCATTTAATGTAGTAGATGCATTGAAATACTTCGGACCATTAATACACATTGGATGAACATGTTGGAGTGTTAAAACTGCAGAACACCTTCTTAAAATACCTTATGTCTCTAATTCATGACTTGGGTCTTTCTGGTCAGAGACTCGAGTTTAGACTGTGTTTGTTTGGTGGAGTGGGAAGAAACGTTACAAGTATCTAAACAAATAAGTAAATCAAGTTCACTCCCAGAATGCCCATCAGCTGAGGCCTATTGTGTGGAGGTGGCCAATGGGAGAAGAGCTCATTAAGACCTCCACCTCCAGCGCGGATTGATTAGGAAAACCTGGGTGAGGAGCTCAGACTGAAACCGAGAACATTGAGCTGAACTATCAGTTTTATTCATGGCCCTGTTAGTGCTGAGAGACTACCTCTTGCATTTCCACAGTGGACTCTGAAGGACTTAACTCCAGGCAGCAGCACCTCCGCTCTCTGAGTGGGTTTATTCTTCCAGGACATCAGAGAGATTTTTCTCTCTCTATTATGGACCTATCTAACGTTTGAGGCAGTTTTAAAGTCGTTTTTTTATCTTTTTTATTAGAGTCTTTTTTCACTTAATCAGTGAAGTATGTGTGATGTGTCAGAGAGCGCAGGGCCGGAGTGCAGTGAGCTGGTCCGGTCCGTGTGCCAACCAGCACCGGGCCCCGAGGCCCTGCAGCTCCAGGAGTCCAGCGTGCTCTTTAACAGGCCCGCCTATTTCAACGGCATCAACCCGCAACAGGCCCAGGCTTTCTTCCCTTTCGCCGCCATAGGAGGCGACTTCAGAGCCGGCGATGTCGCACCGGTCGGCGAGGCTCCCCAGGCCAAGCCCTGGTACCCCTTCCCGGGACACGATTACCAGCCCACCAACATTAGCCCCCCAATCGCGGAGACCCGCGAGCAGATCCGTATGCACGAGGTGAAGGTTGAGAAGGATTTGCGAGTGGAGGACTACGGGGAGGTCAAACTCCAGCAACCACAACTCTCAGCCCCAGGCCCCGGGGGCATTTATTACCCAGCGCCGTGGCCCCCGTCTTTCTGGCCCGGACTCCCCCACGTCTCTCTGCCCTGCGGCACCGGCCAGGCCCAGGCTCCGGCCGTGTCTTCGTCGCCGCCGTCCTCCTCCCCGTCCCTCTCACCCTCGCCTCCAAGTGGAGCCTTCTTCAGCGCGGCCTCGACGCAAATGCCCACCGCCTCACATGCGCTCAACGCCGGCCGCAGCAGTGGCTCTTCCTCAGGTGGCTGCAGCGACTCCGAGGAAGAGGTGAGGACTGGTTTATTAATTTGGGTTGGGTTTCTTCCAACTTTAATTGAAGTGCGTGAAAAACGGTAAAGTATATGTTCATATGAGCTGTAAAATTCCTGAAGGAATCTGTTAAATGTTAAGTTTCACCACAAAAACAATGCAGGGTGAAATTGTTTTTCCAGATGGTGAATATAGATAGAACCTCAAGTTATGCAATATATCACAAATGGCTTTTGTTTTGTTTAAATAGAGCAACTATCTTCAGTTACGTGTCTGTCTTGAAAAAAATATTTAATATGATTAAAATGAATACATGTGAACATAGAATCTGATACATATGGGAAACTAGGTTTGTTTTCTGCTGATTTTCTTGGCTCTGTGCTAATTCTTCTCTATTCTAAGGAGAACCTGACCACAGAAGAACTGGAGCAGTTTGCGAAAGAGCTGAAGCACAAGCGTATTACGCTGGGCTTCACTCAAGCAGATGTAGGCCTGTCTCTGGGAAACCTATATGGTGAGTTTCAGGTGTTTAGACTTCACCTAAGCTTGAACTGGACTCTGAACTGTGTTTAAAATCTGCTCTTTCTCATTGCAGGGAAAATGTTCAGCCAGACCACGATCTGCCGTTTTGAAGCTCTTCAGCTCAGTTTTAAAAACATGTGCAAGTTAAAGCCTCTGCTGCAGAGATGGCTGAACGAAGCAGAGACATCAGAAAATCCACAGGATGTAAGTCATCTGATCCTTAGATTTGCCAGGGACTTATATTAAATATTAGGGTTCGGTGCCTCATGCATTTTGTACTGGCCTTGAGCTTTTTGTGGTCAAGACGACTACCCAAAAATCTCTAAAATGAAAGCAGACCCTAAGATTTCAAGATAGAAGAAATTCTCTGCCTTCGATACCTGAGGCATTACTGTAGGTTCAACCTTAAAACTAGAACTACTAAATTTCATTTTTTTTTTTTGCACTGGGGTGCTATGAATAATATTACTGTCATATTACTTAGTATGGTAGCACGTGGTTTTGCATGCAGCCCAGCTTCTGTGTAATGACCACCTCTTGTAACTCACTAAATCTTAGTCTAAATTTAACTCATTCTCTCTTCTAGATGTACAAGATAGAGCGGGTCTTTGTTGACACACGAAAGAGAAAGAGGAGAACCAGTTTAGAGGGTTCAGTCCGCACTGCTCTTGAGTCCTACTTTATGAAGTGCCCCAAACCAAACACACTGGAAATCACGCATATATCTGATGACCTTGGCTTGGAGCGCGATGTGAGTAACCATGTCCTTCCACATACACACAGCTACTAAAAGCCTGCCATTATTTATAATCCATTTGCATTGTACTTTAAGTTGGGAAATTTGACCTAAAACAGCCTGTGATCTGGATGTCTGACAGAATACTCAATGCTTAATTATTCCAACGCTGGTCATCCTGTTGAATAAAAGCCAGTACCCAGTTACATAAAACACAAGTGAAATTTAAGGGAGGTACTTGTGTTCCCTTAAACACTGAATCTCCTTTTAAGTGAAACCTTAAAAACCGTTTTGCATACATTTCCTTCACTGTCAATTCCCTAAATTATTTAAGGGATGCAAAACCACCTTAACACTCAGTCGATGGAGAACATGGCTTCATTTGAGACCTTAAGACGGCCAATATATTTTGAATGCCACCTTAGGAAAAAAGTGGCAAGAAAAGGATTTTTATTTTAATGTATTTTTCCTTCTCCCCCTGCAGTTACTGCTGGAGTGAGTTTTCTCTTTAAAATTTAAATTTTATTTCTTTTATTGTATTGTTCCAAGAGAATACACTTCCTCTCCTTAGTCCAGTTTGGTTTCATTTCTTGTTTTCTCCCCTCTTTTAAATCTGCAAAGGCAACTCATACAGCAGTGTTCAATAAATGTTTGTAGTTCATCATGGAAACAGTTGAACTTTACTGCAGTAAATCCCTTATTGTTCTCCATCCGTCAAGTTAAATGACTGAGGGGCTTTATGCCACACTTAAGTAATTCCCTTGATGAAGGGAAAACCTTCCCTTATGGGGGAAGAACCCCAAGGTGTGTTATGCAACTGGGTGCATGAGCTTGGTTTGTAGAATTCTATTTATTCAAAAACTAAACTAAGAAAAGCACAATTTTCCACATTTTCAGCAATAACCTAATTTCTATTTTCTTCGCTCACTCATTGTTTATTAAAATCCTTGTCTGTGCACCTGTGTGACGTCTTGTCTGTTTTGAAGGTGGTACGCGTCTGGTTCTGTAACCGCAGGCAAAAAGGCAAGCGTCTGGCTATACCTTTTGATGAGGAGGGTGCAGAAGGTCAGTATTATGAACAAAGCCCAACGCCCCCTCCTCCGCACATGGGTGGCACACCCCTCTCAGCTCAGGGCTATCCAGGACCCACTCACCCTGGAGCAGTTCCTACCCTGTACATGCCCCAACTTCACCGACCAGACGTCTTCAAACAGACCCTTCACCCTGGACTGGTGGGCCACCTCTCCAGCTAAGCTGTCTCTGTGGTTTTTCTATATTTTGATACATCAAGGAAATGTCAGAGTGTAGGACAAGATTGCTCTATCGCTCCTAGCCAAGCTATGGAAATAACTAGTCTTTTTTGAAACGGTTCTTTCCAAAAATGAAAAAAAAAAAAAAAAAAAAAACACTATTGCTGAGCCTTCTGTCTTTAGATATGAACACATCTGCTTGAGTTTCTCAGCAGAGGGTGCTTGAGTAAAAATGTCTGATGCCTTTGCACAAATCATGGTTTTGTTTTACAACATGATTTTAAAGTTTTAAATGTTTTACATGTACTCTACCTCCTGTGTGTACATTTCCTTTTCTTTAAATGATTTTTTTTGTCAAGGTTATGCAATGTAAATTTGACTGATCAGCAGATCATTTAAGACAATGATGAAAGTTGTCAGCAGCTGATTTTAGAAAAACATAGCTTACATTTGTCAAAGGTTTTTATACTTTACTTTTTTTGTAACTTTTTTTTTTCTCTTCTCTTAAATCAATGGTGGTATTGGTTATGATTTAGGCTGTAAAGGTGAAGTGGGCTCTGAAAGGGCATCTGACACTGTTCCCTTCGGCCCTGTCATCACGTTCATGAAATAGGTAGAAACAAGGTATAATTTAAGAACCATGAAATCCCCTCTGCATGTGCCTTATATGCTTATCATTCTGTGCCTCCCCTCTTTTTGTAAATGAAATCAAATCTGATAATTTATTGCTGTATCTGTGATTTATTCCCTGGCAATTGTCAAGTACACTACTGCTATCTGGATTTTGGCAATTAAACCAGTTCCTTTGACCATCCATATTTTTTTTGTTTTGATTTGTCTTTGCAAAATGTGAAACCATAAGATTCTTGCATGTCCTTTTGTCAGAAGGAAACAGGTGGCCGCAATTACAACGGTGGAGGAAGTATGCGTTACGGATGTAGACCAAAATATCTTTCTTTCTTCAAGTGAGACCATGTGAAAAATGTGCATGAAAATTTAAAATAGGAACGCTTTCTTTTTCCAACATACAACCCAAAAGATCTCTTGGATTCATGGTGATTATTGTTTAAGTAAAGGAAGACTAGTGTACACTTTGTTCACATTTCTTTAATGCATGTTACTCAACAGAATGCAAAATGGTCAGTGAGAGACTCAAGTTGACTGGGCTGTGATTGACAGTTTAGGATATGTTACATGTGAAAGACAACTAGAACAATTACGGTTCAGAAGACATTTGGGGAAATGCATGTACACCAGACATTTGTAAACATTCATTTCCTGTGGTGACTTTATTCTGATCAGGGATGTGATGAACCTGGAGCCCACCTATCTTCACTGAGCTCTAGGTAGACACACCCTTGATGAGGTTCTGGTCAGCTGCAGGACATCAAACACTTCACAGTTCACACTCTCATAACTGTCAGCCAATCCACATACGTTTTGTGTCTTGTGCAGACAGCGGTAGGATAAATTCCTCACAGATGTGCATCCTCAATGTGAGGATTAAACTGAGGCTTTAGGGACATTCTCAGAAAATTCACTGTGTTGGTACCCTTGTTACTTCACACACCAACTTCGTCTCCTCTACTTTATTTTGTTTTACATAGCTCCATGACAAATATCTACCTCTCCTGGAGAACAGAATTTAAAGTACATTTAGAGAACATAACTGCATGTAAACATTGCCATATGTTTTTGGAGATACATTTCCACATCGAAGAAACTCCCTTCAACCCCTGCTCCATCTCCACCCTTTCTCTTGCCTTCAAGAAACTGGAGGGGTGTCATTTCTATCAGGTGTTACTTCTAGCAAGTCTTCTGTGTAATGAATCACCATTTATTGCATTGTTCAGATGTGTAGTGGATTAGATATATCAAACTCGATACTAAACCTGTTAAAAACAAGAAAACAAACTTTCTCTATGGAGCATTAACATGTTCAAGATGGCAAAGCTGAAGGTAAATTAATTGCATATTGTTATAATTGTTACATTTTGGTGTTAAGACATTGAACTGTTCGTTTTATGGTGCAAGCCACAAAACACGGGAACATTAGAGATTAAATACAACCTCTACATAAACACCAACATGAACCTTTATAATATTCCCATGCATTTGATTGAGGTGGGTGAGGTGAATATAAATTAGAACTTAACTCTACAGGGTGTAGACCTCTAGGAGCAGAATCCAGAGTTCCAACCGTCCAACCTTGTGTTAAATATGTTGTATTTTGAAATTGACCGTTATAGCAGGTCTCTTTTAGCGTTCTTTCCATCAACATCCATAAACTATTGTACATCATAAATGATAAAGCTCTGCTGCATTAAACAGATTGTTAGTGAAAGTGCTTACATCACATTTTCTTACATTTTTCTTTTTATCAAGTAATGTTTCTGGTGTAGCTTCATGCTTGTCACAACTAGTGTACCCTTTTTTCTTCATAACATTTATATTGATAGTGTTTTTTTTATATATATATATATATATAAATATTTATATTTGATTTTCCACATGAAAAGTCCATTTCCAAAAAGAGTTAAGATGCTGTGCAAAATTTAAACAAAAACAGAATGCAATAATAGCCTATATTCACCTGAATATAATAACAAAGACAATATTTTAAATGTTGAAATGTGTTTTCAAAAATATATGCCCATTTTGAATTTGATGCCCGCGACATTTTCAAAAGATTGGAAAAATTGGTTAATGCTACAAATGATAAATTATGTTAATCAGCAAAAGGTCTGTGACATGGTTGGGTTTATATATATATATATATATATATATATATATATATATATATACATCCATCCATTATCTGTAACCGCTTATCCAGTTCAGGGTCGCGGTGGGTCCAGAGCCTACCTGGAATCATTGGGCGCAAGGCGGGAATACACCCTGGAGGGGGCGCCAGTCCTTCACAGGGCAACACAGACACACACACACACACACACATATATATATATATATATATATATATATATATATATAAAGAGGCTGGGCCTTTCAGAAATACAGATGGGGAGGGGTTTATCAGTGTGAAATGTTGCACAAAAAAAAACACACCACAAAAAACACTAAGGTGTCACTGTCTTTGTACTATTTTCCATTGAAATGGATTTAAATTATTTGCATTCTCTTTTTCATTTACATTTTGATCAATATCCCAACTTTTCTGGAAATGGGGATTGTATTTTCCATCTAGAAATCTCTGAGCAAACTCAACCATGTAAGTGCAAAACAGAATTTAGGAATACAGCACAACCAGAAATAGCATTGAATTAACATCCTTCCCATGCCTTTAAATCATGGTAGATCTTGTGTGGTAGTGAGTCATAAACTGGACAAATGTTGCAGAGCCTTTCTCTCCAGTCTGTATACAATTTAACCCTGTAGTTCTGATGCCAGGCAAAGTATGATCTGTAGCGTTCTGGATCTCTAGCTAGATCTTTTAGAAATGTGCCAAGAGCATCTATGGACTCAAAGTCATCTACATGGATGAAAGAATTTGTGGGTGCCACAGCTTCGTAATCTTTGCGTGAAGGACCCAGGACTACAGGTACAGTACCAGCCTGGAAAGCGTTTCTCCACAGCTTCTCTGTGATGTAGTGTGGAGACTCAGAGTTCTCAAAAGACAGATAAAAATAACATCTGGAAATTGTGGGAAGCAGCTTGTCCTTTGACAGTGGTCTTTTCACAGAGTGGCCATACACCTGTACAGGGATGGTGTTGTTCAGCTGTTGGTATACTCTGCTCCTCCTCTGCCGCCGCTGGTATTGACTGACCACCCAGCAGACCAGCTCAGTTTTGTTCTGTGGTATGGTAAAGTCATTACTCCTTTCCTCTTTTGACATAAGCCTTCCATAAGGCACCGTGACGTCTGCACTGGGGCTGTATGACATAGTCAAGTTGAAGATACCAGCATATTGATTTAAATAGCCATTATTCCGAGGGGATTCTAGAGACATCCAAAGCCAGCGCTGACCAGCTGGACGAAACAGATGTAGTGGCAGTTTCACTCTTTTAGACTTCAGCTCGTGGTGATGAAACACTACAATGTCAGCATTGGAATAGAGGCTACGTTCATCCGTCAGGTGACAGCCAGCAATGCTGTAGTTCAACAGACACACATCCCCCTTGAGGTTAAGTTTAGTGTGGAAAGGCCAGTGCCACAGTAGGATGGTGACTGACCTGCTGCTCAAATTCCAATAAAAGAAGGCACACGGGAGGATAATGGACAGGAATATGATGATCTTCTTGCCAGATCTCATTGCTAAAGGGTTAGATTAGAAGTACAGATTAGTTTAGTTATCCCACATTTAAGAGTTCTTTATCATCTTGTTCAGTTATTTGTATTTAATCATACTGCAGTTTATGGTTTTATCAGCGTCACAGTATTGTTTTGCTTCCCATTATAACTGTGCTGAATATGAGCATTAGGGTTGGGCTCATTTCTTATTAATTTGGCTTGATTTCTTTTTCACTTTTTAGCAGAACATTTTCCCATAACCTCCTTATACTTTCAGCTAGAGACTTCGTTTAAAATTTAAATGGTAGAGAAAATCCCCCTTTCTATCACCTGTAAATTCGAGAACATTTGAAAATACGGTTTTTGAGTTATGAATTTTTGTTTAGCACTAGGGAGGGTTTCGGCTCCCATAGAGTTCAATGTATTTCAAAGCAGCTCCCCATGCAGTTTTGCAAAAATTTGTTCTGTGATTAACTCATCATGACACGATCAATTATTGCTCAAAATGAAAACTTTTTACACCAGATCGATCCCCAGGGTGTCCTTGTCACTACGGTATGTTTGGTTAAAAAAATGAACAGCTATTCGTTTATCAGTTAACAAAATTGCGAGCTATAAGCATTTGTTTGGAGGGTGGACCCCCGTAGAAATTCATTGAATTCTGGGTTCGGCTGTGTGTCTGCGCATGTGTGAGAGAGAGAGTGAAAGGGAGGGGGAGGGGGGAGAGTGAGTGGGCGGGGGGAGGGGTGTGAGGGACACAGAAATATACAGGCATTCTTTAAGGTGGAAATCCAAATAACGTTGTTGTTTTCAAGGTGGACGTCTTAATAAAATTGTGGGTTTTTTAAGGTGGAATGTTTTTAAAGATGGCAATCAAAATGTATTTGTGGACGTTTTAAGGGTTATTTGAAGTGGAAGTCTTATTTAAATGGGGAGTTTTTTAAAGTGGAATTTTTAGTAAGGTGTCAGTCAAAGTATATTGGCAGTCTATTTAAAATGGTGGTTTTTTAAAGGTAGTATTGGATCAATTGTTGCATGAATTTAAAGTCATAGCTATTAAGCAACATATAATGTGGCAACAATGCTAGCAAAATATGACAAGCCAAATTCACGAAAGTTCTTGAACTTTCACCCTCCAGTTTTATTTATATCTCTACACAATACACAATGCTCACTATGAGCCTGCACCCATTGGCCACTGTTTTTGTTCTAAACTTTAATCCATTCCTTTCTATCTAAAGTGTTGCCATAGTCCAACCCTTCCCAAAGGCAACAAATTATCATCAAACCATTTCTTACAGTTCTTCAGCTAGAGTACAGTGCTGCAGAAAAAAGGTGTTGCAAAATTATAAAAGCATGTGAGTATATAATTAATATAAATCTCTAAACAGCACTAGCACTTTTGTGGACTATACCTTTAACACAATTCATGTTGTATTCACAAAATATGCAGTCAATGTAATATGTAAACACTTTTACTTCACCAACACTGCCATGAACAATATTTTGTCTACCTTACAATAAATATTATTCATTCATTCGTAGATGATATGCACACATTTGACACTGAAGCAAAAATATAGTGGTTTCCAGGAAAACGAAATTACATTTTAAAACTACAGTGAGTGATATAATTCTGTTTTTGCTGTTAAGACTGACACAAGGAAACTAATGTTGTTTCTGTGATGTCATCAGCTGTAAGTATTTTGACAGTCGTTCTACTATGACTGACTATATGTTGGATAGAAAATATGTGCTAGTGTTTTGAAAGAGTACTGAGATGTGTTCACCATGTTTTGATAGAATTAGTAGAGAAAGTTTGCATTTTGAAACATATAGTTGGTATTTAATGAACAATATGTGGATTTTAGCAGAAAATTAATCATTTGGCTAATAGTGTGATGTAGTTGTATGTGCTGTGTTAAAAGTTTAGCAAATGTGTCATCCATCCATTATCTGTTAGCGCTTATCCAGTTCAGGGTCACGGTGGGTCCAGAGCCTACCTGAAATCATTGGGCGCAAGGTGCGAATACACCCTGGAGGGGGCGCCAGTCTTTCACAGGGCAACACACACACAACCTACCAATGTGTGTTTTTGGACTGTGGGAGGAAACCAAAGCCCCTGGAGCTTCACAGACAGTCACACGGAGCGGGAAACAAACCCACAACCTCCGGGTCTCTAGAGCTGAGTGACTCTGACACTCCCTGCTGCGCCACCATGCGTCAGGTATTAATAAAAACTAGTTAGCAATTGTCAAAAAACCTAACAACTTTAAAATAATTATTATAAATACAGTTTGTAATGAAATGTTGCATAATTTGTACTTATAAATATGTATACATTACTACGGTTTTAATGCTTATATATACTGCAGCTAACATGAGGAATGTAGAAGTCACCTGTTGCACCATTTAAGGTGGAATAGCATATATTACAGAACAGGATATTTGAATAAGAAGCTATCTTCAGCCTTGTAAAGTTACCCCTTTAAGGTGAAACTGAGTTTTTTTTTTGGCTGCGTTTCATTTCATCTGCTTTTTAACACGGCAGCTGCTGATTTCACATTTTGGAAAAATTGTAAATTCAAGAGCAGGTGTGGGTTTAGGAACTGTACATTCAATGTACGTTTAGTCTCTCTCTCTCTCTCTCTCTCTCTCTCTCTCTCTCTCTCTCTCTCTCTATGTGTGTGTGTGAGTTCATATAGTTCACAGAATATAGAGGGAAGGAAGCTCTGATGAAGGAAATGTCATTGCTATATCAGGTTTTCATATTATTGATGCATGTCCTAACTTTAAGCCCCTATTTTTATTGTATTAATCTTTGAAACAAATAGAGAAAACTTTCCAACATGTTTTCAGCAAATTCCTGACATTACTCACAGCAAATAAGCTGCATGAAAGGAAGTAAGCTGCAAAAGCTGTGAAAAAAGGGGAAATGGTATGTTTTCAATGACTAACACTTTTCTCTTTCTTTCAGAAAATATGTGTTATTTTAAAATCATTTTCAGACTGTTGTATTTAACAGAATTATATTAAATTAAATTATACTTTAAATTATATTTAAGCTTATATCCTAATAAAGTATAGGGACCTGAAGAAGAGCAAAGACTGAAGTCCCAAGGGGCACAAGTGAGCAGAGATTTAAATTTCCTGTGCAGATTAAAAAGAAGTTAGGACAGAAATAAATTCTTACCTGAGAGACAGAGCATGTCTGGTCAGATGTAGATTCTGAGGTGGTGAAAAAAGGCAAAACCTTTTGGGGAAACAGGAGAAGCTGAGATGTAATGCACTCAACCAGCAGTGATGGAGAGATACCCATGTTTCCTTGTTTCCTGTTTGCTCTCTTTTCTTCTCTTCTCTCTCTCTCTCTCTCTCTTGCTCTCTCCTCCCTCTCTCTCTCTCTCTCTCTCTCTCAATCTCTCTCCCTGTGAACACTTTTATGCAATGTTTACTTGAAACTTTATTTAAAAAAAAGTCAAAAAGCAGCTGTATATTCTTTGCTTGATATTGTCACTTATAAAATATATTACACTGTCAAAATGAAATGCAGTGGTCGTGGTTTGTGGTGAATTCAGAGCTGATAGCTTTGGATTGTGGGGTTGGTATGGGTTGCACAGATGAAACAGCACAGTTCCTGTGTTCTAGTATGTGAGGGTGTGTGAGTATATGGCAAAACCTGTTTTGCAACACCTGCTTCCGCAACATAATTGGCATAAAAAAGACATAGTAAAAACTGCAGGAAATGAGGTATTTAGCACGTGGAAACATCTTAGTCAATGTCTCTACACAGAGATGTCTATTGCTCAGACATGGCTCATGGGAGGCTCAGTAGACTTCATGACAATGTTCCTAATATCCCACAGGAGAAATAGCATTACAGAAAAGGGAGACATGAGATACCACTGGCCCAGATAAACAATGCTTATCACAGCTTCAGAACTAAGACATCTCTTGCCTTTAGGGAAGAGTCAAAGGTATGTATGTACTGAAAGTGCTGTAACAGATGCATATTGTAATCTCTGTAAATCTGAACAGTGTGAGGCTTTACTGGGATTTACTGGGCAAGAGTAGCAGGAGACATCTTACAAAAAAAGCATAATTAAAGTTCATTTTATTAAGTAAAGTTGAAGTAGACCCAGAATAAATACGCAACCTTCAAACTTTGCCTAACCCTAACTGTGACCCTAAAGCTAACCCCAACTCTAAACCTGAATATTTAACTTCAGATTTCAGACAGAAAAGCAGTGTTTTCTGTGTATAATGCTGTACCATGACCCATGACCATGACCATGACCATGAACAGGATAAGCAGTTACAGAAAATGAATGAATAAATTAATGACTGTACTGCTAACAGAAGGACTGGCACCCCCTCCAGAGTATGTTCCTGCCTTGCGCCTGGTGATTCCGGGTAGGATCCAGACCCACCGCAACCCTGAACTTGAGGTGAATGAATGAATGAATGAATATACCACTAACAGAACCCTGCTGTGTGTGATGGGAAAATGCAATCTAACATTGTAATGACATAATAATAATGATAATCCACCAGTATACTCTATAATGATTGCTATACACAGATACATCATGATTGGAGTGTAGAAGTATAGAACATGTTGTGCTTAAGCTCATAACCTTGAAGTGCTTAACAATGTACTTCTGTAGTTTGATTATAGAAGTATGGTCCCTAAATAGAGAATATGTTGAATAACATATTATAACCGTCAGCAGACAGTATGCTGACAAGGGAAAAAAAATAACATATGTGTAGCATAAGAGGCCAGGTTGGGAGTGTCTGGGTTTTGAGCAATGAGACGTGATGTAATAATGTCCGAATGGTACACATGACCATTGTTGTACGTGACAAAGGTCCTACTGCAATAAATTTTTGAAGAAACTAGAGATTGGAGTGAACACTTGACTCTGTGTCTTTATTCCTCTGATTTCTTCTCGTGCCTGAAAATAATTTTAGAAGTCTTCCTACCTCTTGGCACTTGGACAATTGCCATAACACTGTGCTTATAGCTCTCCTTTGCATAACAGAAAGTTTGAGTGAAGGCAGTGAAACAGCGCCACCAGTGGATGTGGGCTCATTTAGTGAAGTATGATTGATGAAGAAGCAGTGTCCTGTCCTCAATATTCAAATGACAGTTTTAACTAGGGTGATCAGACGTCCTCTTTTACCGGGACATGTCCTCTTTTTTAGACTTAAAAAAATGTCCGGGAGGAATTTTACAAACGTCCGGGATCATGATTTCTGGAGCTTACATAGAATTTCGAGAAGTTTCGTTCACAAACTAGTCACGCCCTCCCCTACTCCGATTGGTTCGCTTGAGTGAGAAGGGGGCGTGGTGAAGTAGCATAAAATCTTCTGATTGGACGGTCTGCCTGTAGAGCTACCGTTATTGGTCGATAACCTTCACTGTAAACATTTAATTGGTCAGTCTGCACGTCTGTAGTCCTTGTTTACGTCAGGCAAAGCTCATGTACCCACCCTCATGTCGAGCAGCTATGCCGAAACGTAAATGTAAGTTCTCGGATGAATTAAAAAAGAAACTTCCATGTTTTGTGTAGCAAATAAAGGTGTAAAGGACTTAAAAGCACACACGTGTGCTTTTTTTCATCATCTCAGATCTGGTCACCCTAGTTTTAACAGGTGAAGTGTTTTAGTTTATTTACATTTTCGATATTACATCTTGTTGCTCAAACCTTGGAAGAATTTTGCCAACAAAACAGCTTATTTATCTGTTTCTCTGTTGGTTAACACTATGTACATTAGATTCAGTTCCACCCCTGTATTATTTACTCTGTTATTCCACCCCAAACTACCAGCCAAATATTCTTAAACTTTTCTTAAGAGTATCTTGATCAAATAAGTAAATATATACTCCAAATATACGAAGTTACGTGTCTGTATAAGCCATGTAAAATTGTTAAGTATATCATTGATAAGTATAGGACAGCACAGTATAGGTGGTGCAGCAGGTAGTGTCGCAGTCACACAGCTCCAGGGAGGTTGTGGGTTCTGCTCCGGGTGACTGTCTGTGAGGAGTTTGGTGTGTTCTCCCTGTGTCCGCATGGGTTTCCGCCGGTTTTTTCCTATGGTCCTGAAACACATGTTGGTAGGTGGATTGGTGACTCAAAATAGTCCCTAGGTCAGGGGTCAGCAACCCGCGGCTCCAGAGCCGCTTTTTGATCCCTCTGAGGCGGCTCAGCTTTTGAAAATAATTAATGAGTATTTAATTAAAATGTATTTTATTTTGGTTTGTTCATTTTCAAATTGTAATTGTATGAAGATTATGGCGATCTTGTAACTTCTAAAATATTTTAATATTTAATTTTAATATATTTTTGTCGCTCTTAATACACGTCACAACTTCCAATGTGCGACACCCGCCAGTGTGCGGTTTCTTGAACTTTTTGACAGATGACTGCAAAGCGCCAGTAAAAATAATGACGGCACGCAGAGAGAGGACAGCATTTTTGTTTGCTGCCTGTGGATAATTTAAGTTCTGTGTTTTTTTCCATTACTACAAGGACTCAAATAGACATTGAGTATTTTACTTGACCGTCAACACAACGTCTTTTCTTTTTTTCGGAGTTAAAAATGTTTTGTTGCATGCAGAAATGTTATTTCATTTTCTCTGCAGTCGTTCATTGATTTCATGAATGTCACACAGTATAGTTTGTTTAAACATAGCATAAAATGTTATTTCATTTAAAATTTCAAAAGGGTTTTGTGGCTCCCAGTGTTTTCTTTACTGTGTGAAACGGGTCCAAATGGCTCTTTGAGTGGTAAAGGTTACCGACCCCTGCCCTAGGTGTATGTGTGTGTGTGTCGCACTGTGAAGGACTGGCACCCCCTCAAGGTTGTGTTCCCGCCTTGTGCCCAGTGATTCTGGTCAGGCTTCGGACCCACGGTGACCCTAAACTAGATAAGCGGTTACAGATAATGAATGAATGAATCATAAGTACATGAAAAGTACACTGAACACATACTCGCTTAATTTGTAGTTTAAAAGAAGTATACTAATGTCACATTTGAATGATTGTTTTGTAAGGGAAAAGAGCAAACTTCAAATTAAATTTTTAAATTGGAATTTTTTGGAGCAGGAGCACATGAGTTTAAAGCAACACAAGGTGCAATTTCTCCAGTTTTGAGCCTGGAGTAGAAACGACTATTCTTCCTGTTATTATTATAGGTCAGTGAAGCATCACAATGAGCTGTAATTTTAAGGCAATTGTAAGGTGTTCACAAGTCCCATATGCATGTCTAACTTATTTAAGGAGTTTTGTTTGGTAAAATATTTAGTTTTTACGATTCCGGCCATAAACCATAAATGTATACGGTTAAACATAAAATTTAAACAACAAAGTTATTATAAAGTGATCTGGTCCACTTCCTCTACCCCACCCCCACCCAGCTCTCTGTGCATACTCTTTCTCTCCCAATCTGTGGTGTGGTGCCTCCAGTAAATAGAACTTCCTTTAACACTAACACATCAGCAGCCCTCATTATGGTTGCACTGAGTCACAGATCACACTTTATGTTGTTACTGGTGGAGTTAGCTATCATTTTTTACCAAGAAAGCTAATATTCCTGTCCACTGTTTGAATTCAAGGGAGAGGACCCCATTGGAAGCATGTGTTAATTGAATCCAGGAGCTAGACTAGAACTGTGTGTGTATCAGCTAATCAGTGTTATAAAATGATAGGTCTTTCTCAGTTCTCTCTCTCTCTCTCTCTCTCTCTCTCTCTCTCTCTCTCTCTCTCTCTCTCTCTCTCTTCTCTCTCTCTCTTTCTCTTTCTGTGTGTGTGTGCTATCCACCCTGTGTCCATACTGGCTCCTTATTCACTAATCCCTATATTATTCACAGTATATTGTACTGTTATAGGGAACTGAATTCAGGAGAGTAGGGATCTATTTTAGAGACTACCTCATGCAGGCTTTTTTTAACCAAACAAGACAATGGATTATGCGTAATCTGCTTTCTTGTAATTTACATGGGTTGTTCATTGCGTCTTGCTGTGCACTGTGGGATTGTTTGGGTGCATTGAAAATTGTCCACTGTGTTTTTCAAATGTTCAATCATTTATCCTTCAAACCTAACTAATGTTCTTATGACGGGAGCCTATCAAATCCTCACAGCACTGTTCTAGTGTCTATGTAAATCCTCCCCAGAACATTAGCAAAATGAGTTAGCTGCCCATTAATGTTCTTGTTTTTTGAATGAAATGTTAGCAAACATCCACAAAGATTTGAAGATATAGTGCATGCGCTTTATGTGGTGTTGTGTTGCTTTTCGTGGTACTACCTTTCTGGAGAAATATTACCGTTGAGGTATGTGAGTGTGAAACTAATGTGTTAAACTGAAACCCAACTGGGTCTCTAAACTATGGCCTTAGCGGAAGTCTTAAAAAAAAGATGCCATCTCAAATTGTCTTTATGCAGATCATCTTCAGACTTCATTATATTACACTGAAGAATACTGAGGTCTGTTGTGTAGAGTTGCGGTAAGACACTCCTTGGCACGTTTAGTTTTGTTCTGAATGTGAGACGTGGGTACATTTCAACGGCTTTTGCAGAAGAAGGGTTCGGTCCTGAGTAAATTCAGGATTTGACTAAAGTGCAACTGCAGTGTGCTACTGTGTGATTCATTTAATTGCTGAGTCATTCAGCCATTCTTCTGCCAAACGGGTACCACTCAAAAGTAATGTATATATTTTGTAAAACGTGGCGTACATGATATAGAATAGAATAACTATTTAAAACAATATTGTACTTTTCAATATGGCATATCATTTTATTTGTGAATATTTAGCAAAATTATGTTCCTGGCCTGTTCCTGGTATGTTCCATACACATATGTGCATGTGTGTGTGCGTGTGTGTGTGGGGGGGGTGTTGTTGTCACATCACATGTGTGTTTGGTCCCTTCTGAATTGTCCAATTTATTTACAGAGATTTCATAAGCGGTGTGTTATTATACATATGTTTTCCGCCTCAAAACCTACTAAAACATTGTTGATGATAAGCTATAATAAAATTGTGGCTGTGTGTGTGTGTGGGTATGGATGTGTGTATGTGTGTGCGTGCGTGTGTGTGTATGTGCGTGCATGCGTGAGTATTTTTGTGTGTGTGTGTATCTGTGTGTGTGTGTGGCAGTAACTAAGGTCTATAATTATAACATTAATCTGTCTTACTTGTTACTGCTTGTCCACTGTTCTTCAGTAAACACTACATTATAAGTAATTGGTGTTTCGTTGAGAAAGCCACACCTTTCTGATTCACATTCTCCTCCCGTTTCATGTTCTCTCAAACTTCATATCAATTTCTGTACCTGTCATCTGTCAGATTCACATTGGCAGGCATTTATATTTTATTCACATTTCATATTTGGTAAATTTTTGTACTTTAGAAAAGCAGAATGGCATTAAAGTGCTAAATCAGTTTTACATCATTTACAACCATACAGCAGCAAATGTCATATTCCTCCACAAGGATCCTTATAGATGTAATTTCAGTGTTATGTCAAAATATTTATTCATCAATATTGTCAGATTATGTACCTGAAAAATACATGGGATAGCCAAGAATTCATATATAACCGCATCCCTTCTCTTAATAAGAAGACATCAAAGCATCTTAAAATATATCCAATTAAAAACAAGTATCTTCAAATTGGTCAAATTTTGTTGTATTGTAAGTTCATGTACTCAGCTCCAGGGACCTGGAGGTTGTGGGTTGAAGTCACACTCCGGGTGACTGTCTGTTAAGAGTTTGTGTGTTCTCCCTGTGTCCACGTGGGTTTCCTCCGGGTGCTCCGGTTTCCTCCCGCAGTCCAAAAACACACATTGGGCGGTGGATTGGCCACTAAAAAGTGTCCCTTGGTGTGAGTGAATGTGTGAGTGTGTGTCACCCTGTGAAGGACTGGCACCCCCTTCCTACCTTGTGCCCAGTGATTCTGGGTAGGCTCTGGAGCCACTGTGACCCTGAACAGGATAAGGGTTACAGACAATGAATGAATGTAAGTTCAAATGAAGTCATTTTGGAGCAATTCTATAATGCTAAGAACATCCCCTGTTGAATGAGAAATGAGAAACAAAAAATAGAAAGTGGAAAAACAATTGAAGTGCATATTTCTTTCTGGAACATGAGGATAGAGGATATATTTCATGTTTCTCTTGATGGTTAAGAGAGAAAAGAGAGAAAATGGAACAGGAAACATCCATCGAGATCTAGGGGGAGCTGGAACCTGGCAGTGAATACACACACACACTTGTTCACTAGGGGTCATGTGCTAACGCATACACGGGAACTGCGGGCAGCCATTCCAGTACCCAGAAAGCAGTTGAGGTGTCCCCAACCCTCAATTTACCTGCTGGGGTAGAACTGGTGGCCTTCAGGTCCAAAGCCAACTTCTCTAACCATAAGGCTAAGGCTTTTAAAATCTGAGGGCAACATTGTTAATTGAACTGCCCCTACTGATGTCAATCTGGTCTCATGAATAATCAGTAGAGGAGTGTTGGTGAACCTGTCTGAGACAGTGTTAAAATCTGCAAGCTCGTGTACAGATTAGAGAGTGTCTAATCTTGAAAAGAATGACTTTAAATTCCATTTTTCGCAGACAGGAAACCAGGAATACAAATGAAAAGGAAACTGCAGCATTCTAACTGAGAATATGAAAGTATGAACAGGTGTTTAAACACCTTGTCAGACTAAGTAAAGTCAAAGTGAGAGGTTGAGATTTTGAAAATTAAGGTTTGACTGACACCATTGACAACTGAGGGATTTTTGGAAGTAGAGCTTTTATAGCAACAAGGAAGATGTCTGTTTTGTAAGGATTTAATTAAAATAAGGTCACCAGGGGTCAGCGCTGACTGGTTTGGCCAAAATATACCAAAGTGTACATATTGTTTGAAACAAATTTTGTATCTCCATTTTATGCTGTTTATACCAGAATTATACCATACACATTTAATGATGAATGCTATAGAAATGGTTCAGAATTGCTTGGGCTGAAAGTTTTAGCTTGGGCTTAAGCTGAAATTAAAAATATTTTCCCTTCTGAAAAACTTACTATTTTGGAGATTTGAAATTTTAGTTGAAGAGAAATTAGATTTTAAATAGGAAGGGGACCAAGGACTGATCCCTGAGGGACACCTTTTAAAGCAGGAAGAGTAATATGACAGATTTATTTGTACAAATGGTTATAACTTACTAGAATCATTTGTAGTAAATGTAACGGTGCTGCAAACTGATCTAATGGAACAAGAAAGGTGTGAGTTTTAGTTTCACCAGAGAGGAGAACATAATTAGTGACCTTACCAAGAGCAGTTTCAGTGCTTTTCAAAGGGCGGACCTGATTAAACACCCACATAGGAAGATTGTGTGATAGATAGTTCAACAACTTTTTCTAGGTAGAGCAACATATGGACTACATTCTGTAAGTATAGAAAAATCAGCTGCATCTCTTTTAAGTTGATAAAATGGACAAAACATGTTTAAAAAAAAAAACAATGAGGTAATTTGATTGTTATGACTGATCTATGTATGTTTCTTGTTTTTCCCAATCGTTTTGCAACAGTGATCATTTTCAGGGGCCATGTGTCAAAGTGGATGTACCTCCAGATGTTTGCTCTGCAATGACGTACTTTAGTGTGTTGGTAATTTGACCAATAATCAGGCTGCATGTTGGCCTAATTTGTATCTGCCATATTTACTTGGCTTAACTCTAAAATGCTCGACTAGAAATTCCACAAATTCAGAGTCCATAATGTTAGAAATTCAAGATGTTGTAGGGGCTACATCTGGGAGTACTAATATATAGAACAGGGCCACTGCAGACGCTGTAGTGGAGTGGTGTCAGTGTATGAAATCCAGCTGGGAGTGAAACAGATTATTTGTGAAACAGCGGCCTTGAAGACTGTCAGTGACTTTAGAGAGAGAAATTGAGACTAGGGACAGGTAGGACAGGTCGGTCCAGTGGGCAGGTATTCTGAATTCTCAAGACTCATGGGGTGTGGTGATAGGCAGTGGAGGTAAGAGACGAACAGAAACTGTCAAGAAAGTGAGAGAATAGTAGAGAAAGAAGTGATCTGTGTGTCTATATTTCAACACAGGGTCCACTGGATTAGTTTTTTTTTTGGAAGTGGGGCTTGAGTTTTGGTCCTCCCTATCCCTAAGGACTTTTGGAGAGGATATTATACCTGTACATAACTTGATTATTTACACCTATTAGACAAAGTGATGTAAACATTGCTCTTGGCTTGGCTTAGTGAAGGAGCGTGAGGTTTAAAAGCTGAAGGACAACAGAGAACCAGAGAGATGGCAGAGGCACCAAAGATCGAGCTCTTCATCAAGGTCAGATTTAATAAGTCACAGTTCATTTCTAGTTGCCACTGCAAATATATGGAGTATGGAATAATGTCACTGTCTTGTTGTTGCAGTGTTGTATCTAATGAATGTAGTTAACAGAATTTCTTGTTTTTTGTTTTTTATAAATCACTTAGTGTGATTGAGTAAATGTTTAAAACAAAGCTAGATGTTCAATGCTGTTTGGAGTCTTTAGGTTTGTTGGTGCTGGACTCTGGCCTCTGGTTTACATGCCTGCACTTCCTGACATACTTGTGATGAAATCCTACTGATAATCAACACCACTGGTCTTTGGAATCACTGGAGCTTTTAAAAAATGAAAAGCACAAATGCAGTCTGACACATGTTACACCTTTAAAAGGATTCTTTATTTTCTATTCACTACAAAATATTTTCACAATTACAATTCCCCTTTAACCTAGACATAGTTCATTATCCATTACCCAGTTATTATCATACTGTGAGGCTCATTTCCTTAGTAATTATTTTGTGCACTGGGACTGATGTACTAAAATAGCTACAAAGTAATTAAGGTCTATAAACTCATACGTCTTTCTGAGTGTCACAAACGTTTTATTAGTCTTGTAGCTGTGCAGCAAACCTTGCAATCTTTAGACACTGAACTTACATGAGATGAAGAATCAAATTACTCTGAAGTCCCTGAAACTGCAGTTATACCCCATAGAACAGTTATTCCCCATGGGGGTGGCCATTTTTAAAATAAGTGTAGTATAAAGTCTCTGACACATCCAGGCCACTAGGTGTCAGTATAATGGCTGAAGAATCGCTATTGAAAATGATGACTTGCCTTTATAAGCATCTTTGGATCAGGCAGTTATCTAAAATATTATGGTATTTGTAAAAACATCACGATTTCTAGGAGATTGTTGTTCTTTTCCCTCAGGCGAGTGATGATGGTGAAGCGGTGGGAAACTGTCCATTCTGTCAACGACTTTTTATGATCCTCTGGCTTAAGGGAGTTAACTTCACCCTCACTACTGTGGACATGAAGAGGTGAGAGAAACAAATAATCAAACACCAGTAACACAGTCGATTAAGGGTTAAATATGATCTTCTCTATAGACTCATGTTCTTGAGAGGTGGTTTATATCAGTTTATATAATAAAAATAATATACATTGATTGTTGTGCAGAGCTCCAGAGGTTTTGAAGGACCTTGCTCCAGGCTCTCAGCCCCCCTTCCTCCTCTACAATGAAGACGTACGCACAGACACTAACAAGATAGAGGAGTTTCTGGAGGAGACCTTGGCTCCCCCACAGTGAGTTTTGAAGCAGCCTATTGTATTGTATTTCTAAATGCAACTGCTGGATTCAATCCTTATATCTCCAAAGTGGTAACTGTACAGGACAAGGAATAGTGTTTTTAACTTTGAATAGGAGAGAATGGATTTTTTGACCAATTGTTCTACGTATTTTATGCATCAAACACAATGCATTTCTGCAGTTGTATGAAAATACCTGCTGCCCTTTACAGTCACAAGGTATGAGACCATGAATATATTTCCTGGTGATTACACAGAATGTATTTATTATAAAACACGAGAATAAATACAGTGAAAAAAGGTGCATTTACATTTTTTGGTTAAACTTCCAGTGCTTTCAGGCTCTACTGATTTATGTTCACATGGTACCATATTTGTTTTTACAGATATCCCAAACTGTGCTGTCGCTATAAGGAGTCTAACCAAGCTGGAGATGATATCTTCCACAAGTTCTCGGCTTACATCAAAAACCCAAACCCTGGGCTCAATGACAGTGAGAATTGTTTTACATGTTTCACCATAGCGCTTTCTGTATGCAACTTTATGCAAAAGTTTGGGCACCCCCTGGTCAAATGGTGTGTTGTTTATGTGCATCATCTACTACAGAACACTAATTTCTAGAGATTTTAAGGCATAGTGACTGTATGTTTGCTGATTTTAAGTTCATTCATTCATTATCTGTAACCCTTATCCAGTTCAGGGTCGCGGTGGGTCCAAAGCCTACCTGGAATCATTGGGTGGAAGGCAGGAACACACCCTGGAGGGGGCACCAGTCCTTCACAGGGGCTGACTTTAAGTTAATGGACAAAAAACCATAATCACAAGTCTTTTTATGTATGTGTGTTCAGCTCAGCGAAACAGAAATGGTGCAGAACAATGGCATAATAAAGTGTGTTTCCTGTAGATGTTAACTTATTTTCACATCAACAAAACATGTCATTTGACCAGTTAGACCAGGACAATTCAACACTTCTGCATTCAACTCCATTCCAAAGTCCTTCCTGTGTCCATAGACTTGTACTGTATTTATTTGCAGTGCTAGAAAAGAAGTTCCTGAGGAGTCTGATGAAGTTGGATCAGTATCTCCTAACTCCACTTCCATATGAACTGGACCAGAACCCTGATGCCACCCAATCCACCAGACAATACCTTGATGGAGACTCCCTCACTCTGGCTGATTGTAACCTGCTTCCCAAGCTACACATTGTCAAGGTTCAAAAAGACAGCTTTTCTAAGCTTCTTTCTTTGTGTCAGTTCTGCCTCTCATAGATTACGCCTCTACAGTTTGAGCACTCCTGGCCTGGTGACATGGGCTGGATCTCCCTTAAGCCTCATGGTATTAACATCACTGTTAATGGTAGAATGAGCATTACATTAAACACTCATTTGCAGTTAAGATAACCTTAGTTCTACAAAGTCCTTGGGGAGTTGGTCCGTGTTGTGTTAATTTTCTAAGTGACAATAAATTAGCTTTCTCTACAAGGAATCCTTTTTTTTTTTGCACTTTGACAATCACTATTCATTTCCTGAATATAACATACCTGAAAAAATAAAACATAAAATGTGGCCTGTACAAAAGCTTTGCCACATTTTATGTTTTAATATGTTATACTCAGTAGTTTAACAGATATTGTGTATTGTGCAAAAAATGTCATATTTAAGATTCCTCCCTGTAGAGGATAATATCTACTTTCTCTTAGACGAACAAAATCAACAGAACTTGTAACTTGACCAAGGGTGGCGTCCTTTTGCACACAACGGCATTATAATAGCAAACAAGGTCAACGTATTGCAGTGAATAAGAGGGCAGAAAACATCTGCATTATTACATTTATTATCCAACTCAACCAGTTATTCAGCTACCTGCCGGCAAAACAGTCACCCCTATGGAAAGCTCTTGGTAGTGAACTATAGAGTATTTGTTGTGTTAATATACTGATCACTCCCTTCTCTTCGCAGGTGGTATGTCGGAAATATCGTGACTTTGGGATCCCAAAAGAACTGGTAGGGCTGTGTAGGTACCTGGAGAAAGCTAATCAGAGGGATGAGTTCCGCTTCACGTGCCCCAATGACTCAGAGATACTGCTGGCCTACCACTCAGTGGCCAAATACCTGAACAAGTAAAACTAAATCCACATCAGAATGGAATGGAATCTGTATTTTCCAGGAATGGAATGGTTCTGAGAAAGGCAAAAGCAAATTTAATGTATTAATTAAAATCATGCTTGATAAAGGGTAGCATTTGGGTTGTGAGGGTGGAGGCGCTTATTCTAAGTTATTGTGCCGTGTGAATATTATTTTCTTGCTTGCGCATGTATCAGTATATCATTTACTGTACTCATACCACATTTTGTACCATTACATTATATTATTTTATATTATTCATTCATTCATTACATTATATTATTTTATATTATTCATTCATTCATTCATTCATTCATTCATTGTCTGTAACCACTTATCCAGTTCAGGGTCACAGTGGGTCTAGAGCCCCTGGAGGGGGCGCCAGTACTTCACAGTGCAACACACACATTCATCCACACCCTCACACCTAGGGACACTTTTGAACCGTCAATCCACCTACCAACGTATGTATTCTTGGACAGTGAGAGCCCCCCCATACCCCCCCCCCCCGACCCACGACTCCAGGACCATGGAGTGACACTACCTTATATTTTATTATATTATATTATATTCGTTTTTGCAGAATGTAACTGTATGTTAGGGTTTGGGTGTACTTTTATTGATTCTGAACTGTAAATAAATAAACTGTTGAACGTCTTAAATTAATGTTTCAGTCTCTTACTGGGAGCTGGCAGCAGGAAGAAGCAATTACTTGTCAGTGGTGGCAACTGCTACTGGCTGCAGCCTTCATGAAGCTTCTAGTTGGAGACAGAGCCCTGCCTTATTTAATGTCTTACTGTTTATTTGCTGGATGCAACATTTACAGTGTGTGTGTCTGTGTGTGTGAAAGAGAGAGAGAGAGAGAGAGAGAGAGAGAGAGAGAGAGGGATGTCATTAAAACATACACCATTTTATTTCTATAATTTCTATGTTTCATATGTGTTCATTTTGGTAAAAACAGTGCTTTTGATTTTTTTTATTGTATTTTGTTGAGTCATAAATAAGTTCAGGTAAATTTACATATTAATATTTAGCCTACAGTATGATTTTTCATACAGAACTAATAGAGCTAATTTAAATTGATTTTAATGAAGAACAATCGGCAAACCAGACCCAAATCCTCCAGGCTTTATGGTTTGTATTTTTGTATTTCAGATACATTTTTACTTTACAACCTGTTAAATATATATAACTTTTCTTTTTAGAGCAATATTCGATTAGAATTTCGATTTGGTGAAAAATGTAGTGTTCCAAATTCGTATTTAAGCAGCCAGTGTTAAGGAACCTGTGTCAGTTTATTAGTTGGTGCATTATAATCTACAGAATCTTAAGCCACCTTTAAGGCATTATGGAATGTGTAAACTCTAAATGTGTAATGCTGATGAATACACAGGTTTAAAGGTGTTTAATCGATAACCGGAGGAGGAATAAGCAGTACATCTCTGCAGCTGACATTCAGTGCACTCTATGTGTTGAAGCCTTATTCTCACAACCTAAGTAGGGCACTATGAACCATTTGGAATCTAGCCGACCGTCAAGAGACTGGCGACAGATGAACAACAGCACATCTGATTGGGCGGTAGAAGATTAAAAAACCAATAGATACAAAGAATACTGCTGCACCTCAGGGATTGCCCAGTGTTTTGAGTTTGTGGAGAGGAGAGAGAGGAGTCTGGAAAAGTTTACTATGACGGTCTGAGGGATTTTCAAAGGCTGTGCAGCAAGTAAGCACTTGCTATGTATTTACGCATTTATAATCTTCCTGCATTAATGTGTCGGTGGTCCGTAAAGCCAGTGTCTCTGTTCTGCAGCCAGTTTTAGCGACCACGGTTGTGTGTGTGAACTCTGGCAGGTGGACAGCTCATGAAACAGTTGAATATTTTGCGTCTTCCAGTTCATAGAAGAGATAACATTCTTTAGATAAAGCTTGTTTGCTCAGGTTAGACCTGGTTGTTTGGGTCCTGTGTCGTGACGTGCTGTCCTTAGCAGTTTAGCTAAGCACAAACAAGCTTATGGCTTTTTGCTATTTTATCAAATGTGTTCAAAGTTATATCAAGATAAGAGTGTTATTACTTCAGTAAAATATGATTCAATTAAAGGTGAATATGGCGTATTATATAACAGGAATAAATGTTACAAAACTAGCCGAACACTGTGTCCAAACCTTTATAGACACTCTGTTAAAAAAATAAGGCTACTTTCAGGTGACATTATGGTCAAAGCTGTTTAGTTCTGCCCATACAGTTTTTATATCACACACACAAGCTTGAGATCATGTAAAGTTAAGCTCACTGACACTAGACTATAAAGCAAGAGTTGTGGATAAACTGGAGTGATTCCCGTATGTTTGGAATGAGTTTGAGTGCTGAATACAATCTTAACTCCAACTGCAGATGTTTGTTCCAACTTCCAAAACTCACATTTGTTCTAAAATATAGGAAGAACCTTACAAATCTGAGGTGTGATCAGAGGCGCTGACACCGTACAAATTTATTTCAAGCCACATCTTGGGTCTCTGTCTTTAAGATATTTCTTGTGTTGTCCCAGGGTCTTGTCCTCTGGCTTTGTGAAATTATTAAAAGTTCTGAGCGGGTGGGTGACTGTTTGACGTCCTGCAATGGCTTTGTGCCCTGTCCAGGGTGGAATCCTGCCTTGAATCCAGTGTTTTTGTGTAGGCTCCGGGCACACTGTCATCATCCTCTAGATAAAGCTGTTACAGAAGATGAATGGACGAATGAATGTGTACAAAGCTTCAAAGTTATTTTCTATTTGAAATGTATGGTTCACTGTCTGCATAAACTCACAATTGTTATCTGCTGTTTTAAACTTTCTGTATTGCTGTTTTTTTGTTAGTTTTGCTGTTTTGTGTCCAATGTGTTTGGAGTTTTTTAAAAGTGCTATGGACAAATGCAATTTATTATTTTTATTATTATTATTGCACTATTGTGACTTATTAGAGTGCCTTGTAATTAACATCAGTGACAGATGCTGTAAGTAATATATATATAGAAATACTTCTTTGTTTTTGTTTGTAGGTATGAGTGATGTAGAAGATGAACAGTGCACTCCTGCAGTAAGTATTCTTTCTGTGTGTCTTTTTTTAAATAAACATAGACAAATATGTCTGTGCTGCTTAAAACCAAATACCCAGGCAGATTAGTGATGGATTACTCGGGCTTCAGAAATATCCTATGGGAGTGCAGTTTACCTTGAAAAATACACTTCACCACACCATTTAATCGAATCTATTTTTACAAATCTCACTAATATGAATCCTATTAATAAAATAAAAGGTAATGTCTTTCTGAGAGCCTTATTGTACCTCTCCTGAATGCAGGAAGGAAACTGCCTGAGCAAGCAGGGGCTATTTTAAGAGAAGAAGTCACTGTTTTCTCCTTCAGTGAAAGAGTTTCTGTTTATTTGACTTCAAAGTGTCTTCAGAAGTTTTGAAACATGGTACTTTTGAGATTAAAGGCCCTGTATCAAGCCACAGTTCCTTTTGTATATAATAAGTTGCAGGTACAAACCCCATTTCCAGGAAAGTTTGGACATTTTGTAAAATGCAATATAAAACAATGTGTTTTTTTTTACTTTATGTAACTGAAAATATGTTTTGATGTTTAATGTTTTCACTCACCAGCTTGATTGTGTTTTCCATCCATCCATCCATTATCTGTAACCGCTTATCCAATTTAGGGTCGCGGGGGGTCCAGAGCCTACCTGGAATCATTGGGCGCAAGGCGGGAATACACCCTGGAGGGGACGCCAGTCCTTCACAGGGCAACACAGACACACACACATTCACTCACACACTCACTTTCGAGTCGCCAATCCACCTGCAACGTGTGTTTTTGGACTGTGGGAGGAAACCGGAGCACCCGGAGGAAACCCACGCGGACACGGGGAGAACACACCAACTCCTCACAGACAGTCACCCGGAGCGGGAATCGAACCCACAACCTCCAGGCCCCTGGAGCTGTGTGACTGCGACACTACCTGCTGCGCCACCGTGCCGCCCTAATATTGATTATACATTCCTATAATGAAATGGATTACAGCGATACATGAGGGAACAAGGAGATTAATATATGAGGGAATTTCTCTATGATAAATACCCTAAATTCTAGAAAGGCTATTGTTTATCCCAGCAAGCATTCAGCACCACTCCTGAGCTATGAAGAAATGAAACCATGTGACCTTGCGTATCCCTGGAGATAGCTGGGAGCATGATGCTGACGCGCGGTGCTTTTCAGCGTCGCTTCCTGGAGAACTGCAGCCGCTGGGTTCCTCTTTCTCCCTCGTGGCAAGGGACACGGTGACCACTCTGTCGGAGCTGGTGGCTTTCTGAAGTTCTCTTTGGGAATTCTCCGTCATCGCTGATCTGCCGCCTTGTGGGAGACACGTCCATGCAGGTCTCTCAAGGGCCTCATCTCAGAAGGTCATTCTGAGGGTGCGTGTGGCCGTCTTCTCAGTCGCTGGTCCGGAAGCTTTTGTCATCACTTTGAGCTCTGACTGTGGTGGTGAATTTTGCGGGAATAAACTACAGCCCTTTTTACTATAGTTTATATTAGCTCTTTGACTACCCTATCTGAGAAGCATTGTCTGCTGGAAGCAGGAGAGAGACGTTATTCAGAAAAACTTTTTCTCTCCAAAATTTCTCAAAAAGCATCTAAAGAGTGCATTTCACAAAAAAGGGGCGAGAGAAAGGGGCAGAAGAGAAAGGAGTAGGGGCGCCACTGGGGTTTTTAACCAGAATTTAGAAAACCAGCCTCGAATACCTGATTGGCTGTTTCCTGTACCTTGGTAGTGACATCACATGAAATGTATGAACCTTGACAAGACAAAGACGATTTCTGTTGAATGACCATCCCAAGATTTTGAATCATACTTTTGCACTATAAAAGATTATATGTTAAAGTAATATCATTCATACAGACCGTGTTTTACATAATTCTTAACCAAACAACACAGAGTATGTGTCTACCTTGGTTCTAAATAAACTCATTTAAATTCATATATAAAAAAAAAAAGATTTTAAAAACATGTAAATGAATCCCACCCATTTTAAATGTCCAAATGGAATTAATTTCAAACAGTTGTGCCCGTATGCAACTTCAGACTGTTTTAAACCAATGGGAATTAAGGTTTAATTCTGTAGTTTGAGAAGTTCTTCATTAAGCAGTTTTATACAGAGCATAAACTGATCCTCAGGAGTGTCTCCCAAAAGATTCTTCTCTTGACCCTGTGTGTCTTTGGGTCATAAAAAAGGTCCCTGGAGAGGGGTTTATGAGCCTGCTCTGGATGCTTATCGCACATTCCATCTGCTTGCCTGATGAGAAGAGAGGCTGAGAGTAGAGAAAGGTCTTTCTGCATATTAACATAACTTTTGGCATATTTAGTAGTATAATATATTTATTAAAAATTAATAATCTGTTAATCTCCGCTACTGCTTCCTTGTGAGAGCCACGTCCATGCATGACTCTCCTGAGCCTTTGCTCAGAGACGCCACCTCAGAAGGTGATCATTCTGAGTGAGCATGTGACCATTTCCTGAGTTGCTATTCTTGAGCTCTTGTCACACCGCTTTGAGGGTTCAGAGGCCTGAGGTCTCTTTCATGCTCTGGGCGTGGCAGTGAGCTTTGCTGGATTTAAACTATAGCTTTCTAGTATTACTAGTAGAAATAAAGATATATAAAAATAAAGTAATTTCAGGGCTCTCTTAGCTGAGCTTCCTGACTGGAAGCAGATTCTAAACTTCTCCTTTGTTCCTCCCCTCTTCTTTGTTTCTTTCTCTACATTTTCTTTTTGGGTTCTGGGTCTGTTCTGACCGGCTGAATTGTTAAGAGTGCGACCTTAAGAGCCTGTTTTAAGTGAAAGACATGATAGATTCTGGAAGAGAGGAGAGTGGAGACTGGTTGAGTCTTAGAGGGCAAGTTAAGTTTCCATGTCACTGGTTTCAAACCTGCCTTGAAGGCCTGATTTGTCCTCAGGGATTGAGGATTGGAGCATCTCGTGCCTCTGATTGGATGTTCTTTTAGACTACAAACCAGATTCCAAAAAAGTTGGGACACTAAACAAATTGTGAATAAAAACTGAATGCAATGATGTGAAGGTGCCATCATCTAATATTTTATTCAGAATAGAACACAAATCACAGATCCAAAGTTTAAACTGAGAGAATGTATCATTTTAAGGGAAAAATATGTTTCAAAATTTCATGGCGTCAACAAATCCCAAAAAAGTTGGGACAAGGCCATTTTTTACCACTGTGTGGCATCCCCCCCTTCTTCTTACAACACTCAACAGACGTCTGGGGACAGAGGAGACCAGTTTCTCAAGTTTAGAAATAGGAATGCTCTCCCATTCATGTCTAAAACAGGCCTCTAACTGTTCAATCGTCTTGGGCCTGCTTTGTCGCACCTTCCTCTTTATAATGCGCCAAATGTTCTCCATAGGTGAAAGATCTGGACTGCAGGCTGGTCATTTCAGTACCCGGATCCTTCTCCTATGTAGCCATGATGTTGTGATTGCTGCAGAATGTGGTCTGGCATTATCTTGTTGAAAAATACAGGCTCTTCCCTGAAAGAGATGACGTCTAGATGGGAGCATATGTTGGTCTAGAACCTGAACGTAGTTCTCTGCATTAATGGGGCCTTTCCAGACATGCAAGCTGCCCATGCCACACACACTCATGCAACTCCATACCATCAGTAATGCAGGCTTCTGAACGGAGCTTTGATAACAACTTGGTTTATCCTTGTCCTCTCTGGTCCGGATGACATGGCGTCCCAGTGTTCCGTAAAGAACTTCAAATCGTGACTCATCTGACCACAGAACAGTCTTCCATTTTGCCACACTCCATTTTAAAAGACCACTGGCCCAGTGCAAACGTCTGAGCTTGTGGAGCTTGCTTAGAAATGGCTTGCTCTTTGCACTGTAGAGTTTCAGCTGGCAACGGCGGATGGCACGGTGGATTGTGTTCACTGACAATGCTTTCTGGAAGTATTCCTGAGCCCATTCTGTTATTTCCTTGACAGTGGCGTTCCTGTTTGAGGTGCAGTGACGTTTAAGGGCCCGGAGATCACAAGCATCCAGTAGAGTTTTACAGCCTTGACCCTTACGCACAGCAATTGTTCCAGATTCTCTGAATCTTTTGATGATGTTATGCACGGTTGATGATGATAACTTAAAAGTCTTTGCTATTTTACGCTGGGTAACACCATTCTGGTATTGCTGCACTATCTTTCTGCGCAACAATGGTGGAATTGGTGATCCTCTTACCATCTTGGCTTCAGAGAGACACTGACACTGTAAGAAGCTCTTTTTACACCCAATCATGTTGTCAATTGACCTAATTAGTGTTAATTGGTCTTCCAGCTGTTCGTTATATGCTCAATTTCCTTTTTCCAGCCACTTATTGCTACTTGTCCCAACTTTTTTGGGATTTGTTGACACTGTGAAATTTTGAATCAACATATTTTTCCTTTAAAATGTTACATTTACTCAGATAAAACCTTTGATCTGTCATCTATGTTTCTATTACGAATAAAATATTGACATTTGCCATTTTTGCCAGTTTTTATTCACAATTTGTTTAGTGTCCCAACTTTTTTGGAATCTGGTTTGTAGAACCTCCCTTGGTAGTGAAATCACATACAATTTACGACACTTGACAAGACACAGACCCTTGTTGAATGAGTGTCCAAGATTTCGAAGTCATGCTTTTGCACTTATTAAATATTATATGTTAACGCAAAGTCATATGATTCAGACAAAACCATGTTATTCATCATTTTTAACCAAATGACACACACATGAACATCTTGGTGGTTCCTAAATGATGTTCATACAAAAGGTAATTTTAAACAGACGATTATAATTTCCATTTTTGATCGTCTACCTGGAATTACTTTTACACAGTCGTATTCCATATGCAACTTTAAACCAATGGGAAATGTTTAATTCCATGGTTTGAAAAGTTCTTGATTAAGCAGTTTTACAGAGAGCATAAGTTGATCCTTGGAGGCTCTCTGCCATCACCAAAGATTCCTGTCTTGACCTTTTGAGACCTTGGATCATTAACAGGGCCTGGAGTTTAATGACACTCTTTGGGTGCGATCTCAGATTCCATTCTGAGTTGGAAGAATTGGAGGTGTCTCTAGGAGACCAGTCGATAGTCTAAGTATTAAAGTCCCAAAAAGTCACATTTTTTATTAGAAACTAATAAAACTTATTCATCTCCCACCACATGTTCTAGGGATGCATCAGTGACCAGGGCATTGGGCACTACACATTGTTGAGCAGCTGAAGTCCTTGTATCAAATCAGAATGGGCAAAAATTAGCAACATTTAACATTAGATAGTAACATTTACTATCCCCTGTTACTGGACCTGGAGGTTGTGGGTTCGAGTCCCGCTCCGGGTGACTGTCTGTAAGGAGTGTGGTGTGTTCTCCCTGTGTCTGCGTGGGTTTCCTCTGGGTGCTCCGATTTCCTCCCACAGTCCAAAAACACGTTGGTAGGTGGATTGGTCAAGTGTCAAAAGTGTCCGTAGGTGTGAGTGTGTGTGTTGCCCTGTGAAGGACTGGCGCCCCCTCCAGGGTGTATTCCCGCCTTGTGCCCAATGATTCCAGGTAGGCTCTGGACCCACCGCGACCCTGAACTGGATAAGCAGTTACAGATATATATAATAAATGAAAGAATTATAGTTTTTAAAATAAACAGTTTATGTTGATAATGTGTTTTGCTCTAGGTCACACTGCCTGGAAGTGACTTCCGTGCCCATCTGCAGATGTTTGTGGAGGAGAGGTTGCAAAACACTGTGGTATTAATGTCTTTGACTACATTCCTTCTGCCTGTTATTCAAATATTTTCTTTTGAGCATTTTACTTTCTCAGCAGTTAACACTATAAATAAACCAATTAATGTGTTTACGTATTGATATAGAGATAATAACATAAGGATTATCATAAAATCGTTATGATCTTTTTACATGTTACTCTCTTAAGGGTAATCTACCCTAACACTGCGCTCTTTGTTCCAGTTGACGGGCATGTTGATTGGGGCTGTGGTGGCAGTGTGTCTCATAGGCATAGCTGTGCTCTTCCTATATCGCAGATACAAACTAGCAAGTAAGTCCTGGCTCCCGTTTTTTTTTTTAACATACGTCTGTCAAACAATTTGTAAACATGTACAATTATCATTTTAATTCTGTTTTCTAAGAAATGAATAAATGGCAATAACTGGTCAATAACAAAAGTTACTGATAATCAATATGGACAGGTCGTGCTGGTTTAAAATCTCTACCAAATATTTGTGTATTTTGCAGGTCAACAGGCCGGGACCCCTCGTTACCGCTTTAGAAAAAGGGACAAGGTTCTTTTCTATGGCAGGAAGATCATGAGAAAGGTCAGTCATCTCTGAGAGGTGCCTTTTTGGGATTCACAAGCTGTTTAAGAAATATTAGATGATGTTTCATTTGAACTATACTTGACTTCAGTACTGTTTAAAAGTCATTTAATTTTCCTTCATCTGTATTTTTACTGTGTCTGTCTTCTAGCAGAGTGTAAGCTTTTCTTTGGCCACAAGATGGCAGCATTTATTGTGATTTGTGATAAGAACAGCCGATTAAAAACACAAAGCATGTATTTCAATAACTGTTCTATTTACTCACTGTCTTCACCTTTATTTATTTATTTTTCTTTCTTTCTTTCAGGTCCAGACCCTGTCCTCTACCCCATCCTCTGCTTCGGTTTCCAAACAGCGTCCTCGGAAGAGACCCAAAGTCCTAAGCATAGCTCGAAGGTATCACCTCAAATGCTCCTATTGGGCTAGGGATTAATGGAAAGTTAAAAATTGTCAGTCTCTGATTTTCATTTCTTCTAGCTCTCCAAACATTTTTGGGGATTATTGTTAATATATATATATAAATGTTCTATGTACGTTTCTGCAGTGCTAGCAAGAAATGGGCAAGTTTGTGAGGGCTAAACGTGCAGTAGATGATGGGTTTTCTCAAGCCACAACTTTCAAAGAGGAAAAAAAATAAATATGATGAGGCATATCTCAAAGCAAACTCATACCGGTCACTGAAGAGATGAGGGATTAAATGGGTCATTTTCAATGTGCAGGATTTGCGCTTTTTCTCTCAAGAAGTTTTATGACTTATTCTTTTGTGCAGGGAAGCAATTGGGAGCAAATATGTTTAACAAGGACTGTTAAAGGCTAAGCACCAGCTATATGAAAGTGTCAAACAAATAAATACAGTGGAATTTGAGTTCCTAACTTGTGTTTATTGATAGTCAGAAAACATGTTATTTCACTAATTCATAATAATCTAGACCCCCTAATAGGCGTCTAGATGGTGGACAACAATTCGAAGTTGCACTTAATGCAAAATGACGAAAAGGTGTGTTGTTTTTGGCTGCAATCATTCAATGTACAGTGGGACATCTGTGCACAAATGGCCCAAAGATCCCAAAATATCCAGGAAATTTACTAAATTTGTCGACTTTAAACAGGCACTTTGGAAAGGACCATCCGCTCACTCCGTTATCTGTAGCTCATTTCACTGGCGCTTTTCCAACAATATGGAGGTGTAAGGACACCAACGAAAGGTGTTCAAGAGCCTCTGTAACATGGAGGTAAACAGGGTAAGGACACTCACTTCGCCTGTTTTAGTTGGTGTTAGTTAACGTTAGCTTGACTCGCTAAACTCGGTGTCTCAGATTATACTCGGCTACGTAGCTGCATTACGGAGGTTTATAGAGTCGGAGGAATTCGAGTTCGACTTCGATCACATTTACAAGAATAACGGTACCTCTACATTTGAGTTTAGCTTATTACTAGGCTATTGTCATGAATAATGTTGGTTATTTAGCTAGATACTGTCATAACAGTCAGTCATGACGGTGTTTTACCGCGGCGTTGTTCAGCTGTTGTCCACCAGTGACGTCACAGTTGCGTTCAAGAATTTCCGTAGCGAGCTCGGGTTTTTCCGTCAGTTTAATAAAATTGTCAGTTTTAAAGCAAATTAAGCTGCTATTTTCATTTTAATTCATACTTATATATGTCAGTAACTACAATAATGTGAAATATTCATGAAGGTCCATTAAGTGGTGCTTAGTCTTTAAGCACAGTCAATTAATGTTAGTTTTTTTTAGTTGCAGTTTTTTATGAATTTATAAATAAATTCCAGTGGAGCTTGTAGTAAAATATGTACATGTTTCAGTGTGGAGGGGTGAAATGTGGTGGCACAGCAGAAAAAGTGTGGGAACCACTGCTCTAGCATATGACTTTTTTAGAACTGTGTGTTGTTCAGGCTTGGACTACTGGTCTGTGATGTATGACGTAGCCACACCATGTTAACGTGTTGTTATTCAGGATTTTACGGATAAAGAGGGAGCCTCCAACCCTACAACCCAAAGAGCCCCCACCCTCTCTACTGGAGGCAGATCTTACCGAGTTTGATGTGCAGAACTCAAATTTACCCTCTGAAGTGCTTTACATGCTTAAAAATGTCAGGTTAGTTTTGCAAACAATTTTGGTCATTTCTAAACATTTTGCATCCGTTTTGCAATGGTTTTGGCATTCTTCAATGATTAAAAGGCATTAAAATTACTGTAGCACAGTCTGTTCCTGTAGACCATAGACTGCTATTTGGTAAGTATCCCAGAATAGTATTATAACTGTGAACGGCATGTGTTTGTGTGTGTTAGGGTGCTAGGTCACTTTGAGAAGCCACTGTTCCTGGAGCTGTGTCGGCACATGGTGTTTATTGAGCTGCAGGAGGGCGAGGGGCTCTTCAGGCCAGGGGATGATGATGACAGCATATATGTGGTTCAGGATGGGAGGCTTGAGTTGTGTATTCATGAAAATGTGAGTAAAATATCACAAAAAGTTTCGGAGACTTGTGTATTTTTATTTACATCTAAAAAGTAATTTTATGTTATTTTCCAACATTTGTCCCTTAAAATCAAGCAAGATGTTTTTACTATACATGTAAGTAGTCTGATATTTATTATAGCATCAGAGTGGGCTAAATAAATGGATCAATAAACAATGTTACATCACAAAAACAGATCATTCAAAACATAAGCTGTAAAATAGTTTCCATTTATGCCCCATGTTCAAAACTTACTATATTTCTGAAAATGTTACCATGAATGGCAATGCAGCAGGAATTATATAATGGGCTGTATGTTGGAGACTATTTGTGTTTGGATTATTGTTTTATGTCTCAGGATGGTACAGACCCTGTGGTGAAGGACGTGCTGCCCGGAGACAGTGTTCACAGCCTGCTCAGCATTCTAGACATCATTACTGTGAGTCTCTCTCTGTCATATACTCTCTCGCTCACTCTTCATCTGACTCCAGTGCTAAGAGCTTAATGCTAATCCTGTTTTTTTATTATTTTTTTTTAATTCCCCCACTTTCCCTCTCTCATTCCCCAGGGTTATCCTGCTCCATATAAGACGGTGTCTGCTCGCGCAGCAGTGCGCTCCACTATCCTACGCCTGCCTGCCTCAGGCTTTCAGTCTGTGTTTGAAAAGTACCCAGAGACGCTAGTGAGAGTTATACAGGTAAAGGATCATGCCTCACTTACACTGAGACACTCCACTCCCATTAATAGTGATGTAGATGCCCTAGTATATGTGTATCTAGGGAAAAAGATAGAAACACATGAATGCTGTTTTTTCGAGTTGCAGTATGAATTTACTTAGCATTTGGTATTAAAAATTCATCTCAAATACGAAATCTTTAAATAATTTAACATGTCATATAATGATGAATGTTTTGGTGGACTACAAGACTAACATTCGCTGTCCCATTTTCTCTATATGTTTAATTATAGTTTGAACTACACCTTTATTTATAACAGTTTCCATTGTTTTCCCCTTTCTTATGCAACAGGATTATTTAACATCTAGTCTTTTTATTGTATATCTATGAATATCCCCTAAAAATATATTCTTATTGGCTAATTGGAAATAATTTAATTGAGGTTAACCTCATATTTGCCCAGTGCTATATTTGTGAAGCCTCTGTACATACAAAATTGAACAGAAAGGAATGTCCATATTAGTGAATACTTGTTCAATCACACTAAGATTTATGGAAGTGCTCAAAGAGTTGAATAAACCAGTGTTTGAGCTATTAATAGTAACTGACAGTGGTCTGTGTGTGCTGTGACTGTTCAGATAATCATGGTGCGGCTGCAGAGAGTGACCTTCTTGGCTTTGCACAATTACTTGGGACTGACCACTGAACTCTTCAATCCAGTAAGAGAACACATGAACATTTACACCCAGTCACATCAGGAATCAAACACGCGTGCACCCATAACCCACATGAACGTTCACATTCTTACACACCCCCCTCAAAGTTATTTCATGCTACATTAACCTTAACATCATAATCATTTCTTACTGTAAGGGTCATAAAGTGCAGTGAGAATGAACGGACTTGATCATGAGGCCTCACTTCTCCTTTAAAGAACACTGGCTTTACTGCCCTCTGGGCTGAGATGGCCTATCGGTCTTAGCCATTCCTTTCCACACCTTAGCTGTGTCTCAGATCATAGCCCATCGCTCTCACCCTCATTCCAGGAAACCATTAAAAGCCTGTGGTGGTGGAGAGCATTGTGCTCAGAGGAGGTGTGTTGTCCTCTGCTGTGTCTTTGACTCCTGCACTGGTTTTCCTGTCCGTTCCCCAGTAAACGCTCTTTAGCCCTGTCAGCATATTGTGGCAGGGTCATTTATCGTGGGTTAGCCCAGTGCCCTCTGTTGACAGCAAAGCATAAACCAAGATTCATTCTCACATAGTGCACACTGCACTATGATGAGGTCATTGTGGTTATTCCTTATGGAATGCCATGCCTTGTGGTACATGGTATTAAGAAGATTGTAGAAATCCCAAGAAGACTGTTCAAACTGCTGTTTGTTAAAGAACATGAAGAAAATAATAAAGCATCACCATGTGTGCTGTGTGTTGATAGGAAAGGCAGGCAGTGCCTCTTACAACAGTTAATAGTGTGATTGCTGAGGGAAGTCCCAGCCGTGTCCCTCGCAGGCCCCACTTTCACACACAGGCCTCTGAAGAGCACAGCCAGGGGCTTGCAGAGTCTACAGACTCAGGTAAACACATTCTTACACACACAAACAAACACAGACTAACAACAATAGTGATGTGAATATTTTGTTCTTGGTCAGATGGAGGGAAAACCAGTTCCTCAGAGAATTTGTCCATAGGTGTCAGGAAGCCTCGCTCTATCTCTCTGCCAGTGGACACCACAGGTCATTTTATTTTTATTATATTTTAATACTATTTATTAAACCAGATTAAAAATCTCAATGAAAATAAAAATCTTATTTACAATGGAGTCCTGCTAATGCTCCATTGTCACAACCACTCCATCAAATTTTATGTTTAAATTGGAATACATAATGTCTTGTACCATTTACCCCTTCACCATAATTGGTTACTTTGGAACTAATATAAAATTTGAGTTTGAGAATGAAGCATACCCTTATGAAACCTTAGGTTTAAAGAAATGCTGTTGTCTGTTTTCTTTACATTCAGAAGCTATTTTAATGTGGAACGTTATGTTTGAGGGAAAACACATTTTACTGTTGTTTCTATGTGGTTAAAATTTGTATTCACTCTTTGATTTACCACAGAAAAAATGGTTTTAAAAAGTTTTATGCAGTTAGTGCTCTTCTGAATTTACTGTCAGTTCAGCAAATATAAGTCAATATTACCCACCTATGGAAAAGGAAGAGAGCAGTATCCTCATCTCAGTTCATGCTTTTCAATGGTAGTCTATTCATTGTATAAAAACCTTTACAATTGTGTTTTTCTGCCATGAGCAGGGAGAGAAAGCCTATTATATCAGACAGAGACTCTTCATTCTTTTAATGTTTTACAGACTCTAGGGGTTCCTAAACGCATTAGGTCTGTTTTGAGCAGCAAATAGTGAGGAAAAATCCTCGGAATTACATTCAGTTTTACATTATTAACCCCTTAAAAGGTGACATTCATGATTTTAGAGAGTCACATATTCTTTAGCCCTGTGAAGGACTGGCGTCCCCTCCAGGGTGTATTCCCGCCTTGCGCCCAATGATTCCAGGTAGGCTCTGGACCCCCCGCGACCCTAAATTGGATAAGCGGTTACAGATAATGGATGGATGGATGGACATATTCTTTAGTGAAAACAATGCTACGGCTGATTTGAAAAGGTCAAAGCATGATTTATATGAAGAGTGTTTATAATCATGTTTGTTCATAATGGTATAAATAGAATCCAGGTGTTACATTCCTGCAATGCAAAGATGTCCATTATCAGCATATTCTGCAAATTTGTGTTGACAGGGATGGCGGGAAATGACCTGAACATGGCATATGAGCGTGCCCGAGTGACCATGGATGAGCCACCATCTAGCCCTGTTCTCTACAAGGTACTGATGGCACACCGTTTTTACATGTTACGCACAACTTCAGTGAAAGTTTTCACTTCCTTTATGTTGCCCTTTTCACACTCTTTCAGTCAATTCTAAAGAAGACTGTGACCATGCAGCACACGCCGTCTGCAGTAATTCACTACACAGACAGTGAGGGGCGATCTGATGTCCACCCCAGTAAAGTTGGCGCCATTTTCCAGGCAGCTAAAAAAGACCTTCTGGGTATTATCCCGCTACAGGTAAGAGTAGAGAAGGAGAGTAATATTATTAATATATTTGGGGAAAGGGCAATAGGTCTATGTATGAAAAGAATAGCTTTTTTTATTAAGGGTTTTTTTACATTGAGTAATATGTCAATGCCTTTACAAGTTAAATAAACAGAATAGAAATTAAAAATATATCCACAATTGTTCTGTTTTTTTGGTGCTAAAAAAATGTTTGGGATATAAAAAGCGAATTTGCAAACATGTTTTTGTGTGTATGTCTTATGTGTCCTGAAATAAGTGTGTGTGTGTTTGGTTCAGGATCCCAGTCTGATGGAGGGCAGAGTCACTTTGCACCAGGTGAAGGCTGGCTCTGTTGTGGCACGTCAAGGAGACCAGGTACAGGGGCTGTGTATCCTGATTACACACTTTTATTGCCAAGAATAGATATTCTTTTGCAGATCTTTTGGTAAATTGTTTTGTTAAATGGTAAAAGACATTACATGTTTATGCTGTGCATATATTTGAATTACTGTATCCTTCATTTATATTTCTGCATTTGTGACCTGCAGGAAGTGAGTGTGCAATTTGTAATTTCTGGATTGCTGCATGTGTACCAGCGAATGATTGACCGTGAGGAAGAGACGTGTTTATTTGTGACTCATCCAGGAGAGCTGGTGGGCCAGCTGGCTGTCCTCACAGGAGAGCCGCTTATTTTTAGTGTGCGTGCCCACCGTGACTGTACGTTCCTCTCCATCTCCAAAACCCACTTTTATGAGTATGTAGCACACACATGCATTTTCTTATTTTAACACCACCTCTGCAACCTTGAAGTGCATTACCATGCAGTAGAACAACACCCCGTCTCAAAATGCTCTTTTACAGCTGTCAACATAAAAGGCTCAGCAGTATCACTGTATATAATATTACTCTATATTTAATAATACATGTTCCATAACTATTATATAATATTGTTCAATATTTAAAAAAATGTTCTATAATTATTATATAATATTACTCTATTTTTAATGTACACAAATGCACATCTAATCACTGTCTTCAAAGGAGATTTGATGTATACTGGCAGATGCCAGAGAATAATGAGATTCCTCTACTCACACATACATAGGAAATGACTATGTTTATTAAAACTAATTAAAAAATGTAAAATACCTGACTAAATGCACCAAAAGAGGAGGAATAAATAGGCCACTGAAATGAATGCTTTTCAGACCAAAACATTAAGAAATAACAGTATGTTGCAGGTCTTGTATAATTTCTTCAAATGAGATATTTGGAGAAAATTTGTATAATAAGCAGTTAAAGGTTTCTTAATGTTTTTTTTTTAATATTTTAACCCCATTTTTATGTGTGTCAGAATCATGCGTGCGGAGCCCACTGTGGTGCTGAATGTCGCTCACTCTGTAGTACGCAGGATGTCTCCATTCGTCCGGCAGATTGATTTTGCTCTTGACTGGGTGGCTGTGGAGGCTGGGCGAGCAGTCTATAGGTACATCGTCAGCTATCTTTACTTGCCTCTGTCTTCCCCCTCCTTGCCTTTTTTCATAACCAGTAACCCAAATAGATGTCCAGAGCAAAGAAAACCTATTGAACATATTGGAATGTGTATCATTGATGCAATTGTATTTCTTTCAGACAGGGGGATAAGTCAGACAGTACTTTTATCGTCTTGAGTGGACGCTTACGTTCAGTCATTCTGAAGGACGATGGGAAGAAGGAGCTCACTGGAGAGTATGGACGAGGAGATCTCATTGGAGTGGTAAGGGTCACGTTAAGGGTGGGAATGGCACATCTATTTACTGTCGTCTTCACTGAAACTGAATTGTTTTTCATGATTGTTTTTAAAAGCCAAAATGCTTTCAGTGTGAAAACAGCAGTTATAAAAAGCCTTATAAACATAAGACTGAAATGAAGCACCTTTCAAGTGAAGCTTTGTTTTCTTTATACAACACCATCCTTTTTTGCATTCATCTTCTTTTTGATTTATTTTCAAACCCCTCTTTCATATCAGTGGTAGACTAATATTGGATTAGATGACGACAGTTTGCTATGCATGCTTCTATAAATTAGCTGTCCATTCTGTCCATGAATGAAGGCTTAATTTCACTACGTCACACTGACAGGAGGAAGCATCCTGCAAGTTGCCTGTTGGTGTTGTTCATTCACATTCTAATTTGTTGCATGTTCTAGTTTATTCCCATTGGTTTGCTATGGTTATAACATTACTTTGCATATGCTTGTGTACTTGTGTTTTAATGTGCCAAAATATCGAACGCAGAGTTGTTCTTACTCTTTACCTTTTAATAATTTCTAAGACAGCACACAAAGGCCTGCTCACTTTTTTTTTTTTTTTGGCTCTGGATCTAGAGCATAAAACAGCAAACCCTGTTCACGGTACAGAATAAAATCATTAGACTAATAGGATTTCTTGCAACACTGCATCAGCAACAACATCAGAATGAATATGAATGTCCCACATTGATATTCGTAGGGTGTTTCAAAGTAGCAGACTTATTTCTTTGCATGGCTTTTTTTTCATTAACTTTGCTGTATTTGTCAGTTGTTCATGGGTCTTTGGCCCTGGGAGAAGAAACCGGAGGTGTTGGGTAACACCTTCCTTCCTGGGTGATTCCCCTGGATAGCTATTCATACACTCTGTGTTCTGATTGGCTGGTGTCTCGTGCGTCTCCGCAGTGATGCCCATGCTTCTAAGAATACCTGTCCATGCCGATGCCATGGTTACACACTAAGAAGATTGGCGTAGATACTGTCTGGGGGAACAGTGTCATAGGCCCCCTAATGTGCAGCTCCAAGTTTAGTTACTCTACTTTCTACGTCATGGCCATCTTTTTAAAGGTCAAGCTCCTAATGATGAGGTTTTCACCTATAATGAGGACTATTTAGAGAATCTTGAAAACATTTCCAGTGCTACTGCACCATTTTTTCATCCTACATAGCTAAAAATAATACTACAATACCTGGACAAAAAAAAAGGTTTTGTTTTAAATAAGCAAGTGCTTTAGAGCCTATATATGGGAAAACTGAAGTGATTAATATGTTTGAGCTGACAGCAACTTGGTTAACCCTAACTCTCCCAGTGAACACCCTTTCATTTATTTAACAACTTTGTTGGATAAATAACATTTTTAATTGATATGATGTAACTCTGTTGAAGGATCACATAATTGGCCTGCATCCTGCAAAGCCAAAACTAAGGAGATTACTTGAATTAATGTGTTATGATTAATACAATTAGGTAGTTAGGAGGTAGTTGTTTACTGTCAGCTTCACAGAAGAAGTCTGGAATGTTTGCATGGAAGAAACCTATAAGTTTAATAGCACATTTCCATGTGCACAATGTGAAGAGAACTCTCATGACTGGGACTAAACTGCTGTGTGGTGACAGATAACCACTTGTTTGAAACTAATTGGGGGGAAAATGCCAAGATTTATTAGGCTCAAATCACAAAAGAATGGTTCTAAGAACACAAGAGATTATTTTCACACACAAAGTCACCACCGGAGTCCAGACTTTAACTCCTTTGAAACTCATCGGAATGTGCTTGTGAAATCTGGATGGAAATAAATGTTGACATTGCATAAAGATATCAAACCATTTCCACAGGAAATGTATATCAGAGCTAAATGTTATCCAACAAAATAATTGAGCTTGTGAATTTTTTTATGGCCAGAGAGTGTATTTTATTTTTATGTCTGGGCAAAAAACACAAATAACACAAATTAAACAACTGTGCAAACAATCCATTACAGTACAGTTTTAGTTAGTTTCTGCAACGGCTGCCTTATGACTTTTAGCTATTTAAAGTAAAGTAGTGAGTGTTGATAAAGCACAGTTGTAATCAAACACCGTTGTGAAAAGAATGGATTTGCATAGCTCAGGCTTCATCGGAAACAAACGATTTAATTGCATTTACTACAGCTGAAGGAATGTTTACAGTAGCACACTACAAATGTATAATGCATTGTGTTCATGTTTTTCTATGTGTCTTTGAACAGGTGGAGGCTTTAACACATCAGAACAGAGCCACTACGGTGCATGCTGTAAGAGATTCTGAGCTTGCCAAGCTGCCAGAGGGAGCACTAAGCTCAATCAAGAGGAAATTTCCTCAGGTGACTGAAACACCACACGCATCTTTTGAGACTTGATCTTGTTTAACACATCTTATTCTGTCATTGTCACTTTTTTTTTTTTAAGAAAATCTTTCTTACACTGTCTTTCTGTTGTATCCATAGGTGGTCACACGGCTTATACATCTGCTTGGACAGAAGATCCTTCAGCAGGTTAACGGGCCATTAACAGGTGTGTGTGTGTGTGTGTGTGTGTGTAAGAGAGAGTTTAAATTGCTGATGTAATTAAGATAATTGTCTGACAGAGAAACCATTTAAGCTTCTCTGCTTTAACATGTGCTTGTATTTATATGTTTAATATATTTTGATTATATTATACAACATAATTAATTACGTGAACACTTGCCAGAGTTGGCTAATAAAGATGCAAGATTAGAGTCAACTAAGATTGGAAATTGAGCTGCCAGTTTGGTTCATTAAAGACAGCTAATGTTACTTACACTGATAATCCGGCCCATTTTCCCATATGCACCATGGTCAGGACCACCACAGAGCAGGTATGATTTGAGTCGTGGACCATTCAGAGTACTCCAGTGGCACTAACTTGGTAGTGGTGTGTTAATGTGTGTTGTGCTGGGAAAAGTGGATCAGAAACAGCAGTGGTGCTGGAGTTTTTTAAAACCTTCATTGTCACTGCTGAACTGTCCACCAACCAAACATATCCAGCCAACAGCTTCCTGTGGGCAGCATCCCGTGGGCAGTGTCCTGTGTCCACTGACAAAGAACTAGGGGACTACTAACACAAACTGTGCAGCTACAGATCAGTTACTGTTTCTGACTTTACATCTACAAGATGGACCAACAAGATAGCTGTGTCTAATAGGGTGGACAGTGAGAGGACACCATGTAACAGAAAAACACATGCACACCTCCTCCACATCAGTGTCACTGCAGTGCTAAGAATGATCCACAACTCAAATCATACCTGCTCTTTGGTGCTCCTGACCAAACAAGGTATTCAGAGCAACAGATGGACTACAGTTTGTAATTGTAGAACTACTAAGTTCTCCCATATGGTGAATGGCACAGAGAAAATGGACAATGAGTGTAGAAACAAGGAGGTGGTCATAATGCTAAGGCCAATCAGTGTGTGTTGATACTGTGACTATAGAACAATATAGTGGAAATGTGGTACTGTGCTTAATGTTTTGACGTAACTCACATATTTTATGCTTATGATCTAAAAACAAAACTACTAAAACTCTGACTGTATCTGAAAGTGAATGTGGCAAAGAATAATGATAGGTGCATTACTGTCATTTTTTTCAGCACGCAGTCTGGCTTTACACACTCATGGCAGTGAGTGGGATGCTGGAAATCCTGTCTCTAACCTGTCCACTGTGGCTGTGCTGTCTGTGTCTGAAGAGGTCCCTCTTACTGCGTTCACACTGGAGTTGCAGCATGCTCTCATCGCTATCGGTAACAGACGGTTTCTTCATTTGCATTCAGCCGAACAGGGTCATGGAGTTGAACATGACCAGACCATGTGTTAGTGATTCAGCTTATTGTCATTTAATTTATGCACTTGGAGACTTTTCATTTCCTTAACTGAATTATTGTGTGTTCCAGATAGCTGTTGCATAAGCAGTTCACAGAGTCCAGTATCCAGACAAATAAAGTTATATTAAGGCTGTTGCTTTGCTTTACATGTTAAATTCTTCCTCCAGGTCCCACTCTCCTGCTCACCAGTGACATCATTAAACAGCGATTGGGTTCTGCAGCACTGGACAGGTGGGTCAGCAGCCAAGTTCATTTATGCATTGTAAATTTGTAAAAGAATGAGCAAGACAACACTTTTCCAGTCTTGCCTTTACACATTAGAGGATGAAGTTGAAAGGATTTATGTGGAGTTATATGTAAATGCATCGCATGATGAACTAGGCAAGCAGGAATTCCTCAGAGATGCCTTGCACTCTGAGTGATCTCTCTGTTTCTTTTTCATTTGCATATTAGTTTTGCTGTGGATTTATTGTTTCATGTTCTGAGTTTTTAGTTTTTTTTTTGGGTAATCTAATGCTATCTTCAGTGCCATCAGGACACAGCCTTTACAATCTCCTTTTATGTCCTTTAATCAGACATCTGCATGTCAGTCCAACTGCTGTTCTTTTAAAAATAGAGCCTCTATCAGGATTTAATGTGCATTCACTGAGCTACTGTGTCCTTTCCTGTCATTCCAGTATTCTGTAGCGTGAATGGTTGACCCTAACTCAGTGCTTTCTTTCTCAGTGTGCATGAGTACAGGTTGTCAAGTTGGCTGGGTCAGCAAGAGGACATTCACCGTATCGTCCTGTACCAAACAGACGGCTCCCTCACACCCTGGACACAGCGCTGCATCCGCCAGGCTGACTGCATCCTCATCGTAGGACTTGGAGAGCAGGACCCAGCAGTGGGCGAGGTACAGCTTGTAGTATTTGTGCCTCAGATACACAAGTCTATAGCGCATTGTCTTCTTCTCATTGACTTTATGATTGTTGTAAATTAAGGGTAAATAAATGGGATTTATTTAGATTTTAAGGGAACATGGCATAGCTGAACTGCTAGGTAATTCAGTTAATTAATTAATTAATTGATTTATTTATTTGGTAATTCACACATCTTTTGGAAAATAGATATATTTCTTTATGTTCATTGCATATTTACCTACAACAAGATTAAGGTGCACCCCCCGAAAAGATGCTCACAAGATATCTAACATTGACACACATACAGCTCACACATTGGCAAACATAATGCATTCTGTAAAATTGGGTACATCTCAGTTCAAATAATAGAAATGATAAATAAGATATTGCAGAAGTCGGTGTAGTAATTACTTTTTGAGGTGTGTTGAGGTATGTGTCAATATACACGGTAGTTATGGCTATGAAAAATCTCTAAGAAACGTAAGTGAACATCACAATGTAAAAGATGTGAAAGGGGTCTACTGCATCATCAGATGGGTTCAAAGCCACACATAGGCTAATTCATTTATCTTTTTGTTCTCTCCCATGAGTTTACAAGTAGTGTTAGTAATCTATGCAGTCTAAACATTTGTAACACTCCTTACATGTTCTTAAACAGTGACACAGAACAGAACAAAAATTTAACACACCACACCTTCATTTTGAGATACCCACCACATTTTTAAATACCATGCTATACAGTATGATTGGTCACCATTGTCAGATTCTCCTCTTGATGATGAGTAGGAGACAGATCTGAGCTGCAGGCAAGCCAGTGAAGCACACACTGAGCCATGTTGTAGCACATACAGAACCAGACCTGGCTTCTTGACAGCGTATGTCCCTCTAAAACCTCCACATAAATGAAAACATTGTATGCAATGTATGCAAGTCACTCATGTCTTTGTCGTTGATTCCTCACACTCCCATTGGATTACCTGTCTATTTGCAATATTATGTAGAGTAAATGGTGAAATATATTGAAATCTTGCATTGAATACTTCAAATTTATTTTTTTTAACTGTTTGAGAAATCTCTCACAAAGTTTGTCACAGGGTGGTGAATCAAGCCCATTATTGCTCACAAAGAGTGAGGCTTTCATGGAAACTCCTTTTGTATCCAATCATGATACAATGATACTCCTGTTACCAATTCATCTGCTTATTATGAAATGTGTTACTGTGTTCCATTAATCAAATTTAAAGTTTGTGTATATTTACAAAAAAGAAAAAAAAAAGTCTTGTGGAAACACAGGTATTTTTTTTTCCTTTTGCTTTTTCGACAAAAAAACAAAACAAAAACACACACCAGAGATTCAGATTTTATTGCATTTTACAAAATGTCCCAAGTTTTCTGAAATTAATGTTATTTTCAATGTCAGTTTCCTTAATTTTACATTGATTTAATATTTTATTAAAATACAGCAAATACGCTGCAAGTTTAACAGAGTATTAACTGTTAAAATACAAACGTTTCTTTTGCATGGGGGATTTTAAATAAGTATGAACAGCCCTCCTCTTTGGCCATAAAATCAATCATAAATGGTCATGGTGAACTCTAATAGAACCCAAGAAAATAGCATTAATTGGCACTGTACATTTGACATCAGATCACTGGAGACTCTGGAGCTAATATCTGATATGAACATGGCAACCGTGTCATCTTTTTGGCAGTACCTTAGTTTGGTAAAAAGGAACAGGTGTTCGAACAGGTATTGCACCAAAACAAAAAAAGAATTTATTTCAAACCACTGTAGAAAATGGCATTTGAAGAAAAATATTTTTAAAAGTAACCAAATCCATTCAAATACTCATACTATCTGTATATGCACTTGCATGTAGATTGAAGAACAAAGTCTTTAACTCCAAATGTATATAATGTAAACCACTGAAGCAGACAATTTATGTGAATAAAATGCACAAAACAAAACAAAAACAAAAACAGATATACACAGCTTCCATAAGGGCTGCTTGTTTGGTGGGGTTTGTTCCAAGTGCCCAGGCTCTGGCAGTCCAAGCTGTCTGTTTGAAGTGGGATTAGAAGTGCACGGAACAGCAGCCCCATTGATCGTGTGTTTGCTGCTGGGTTTAACAGACTCGAGGGCTAAAGCAGTGCTGTTCACATATGGGAGTGGAACCTGAGACGTGGTGAAATGGGCCTGTCGTTGTGAAAGTAATTATGTCCATGGAGAAGTGATTTGGAGTGGGAAAGCTGGTGTTCTCAAATAGGAGGCACAGACAGACCAACAGTGCAAATCAATATTTAGACACAGGCATTTAATAACCTTCAGGAAGAGACAGATTTTTTTTTTCTGCTGCAAAATGTGTAGACCTACTTTGGCCCCATTGTTGCTTTGGTTTGGTAGATATAGTTTATTTATTTATTTTTATCGCTTTAGCTTGAACAGCACAGAGCAGATTAGGGTCGCCCAGCTCATTTGCTCCAACACACTTAATTAAACTCATAAATTAATTACCAGGTTTAGTAGAGGTGTTGGAGCAAATCACAGGACTACGTGGGACTCTGCTGGAGTTTTTCAGCCCTGCGCCCAATTCCAATGGTGTCTGATGTGTGATGAAAGTGCTGTCATTTGGAAGGCCTCGGAATAACACCTGACATGTTCCTTCCTCTCTGTCCAGCTGGAGCGGATGCTGGAGGGCAGTGCTGTAAGGGCTCAGAAGCAGCTGGTGTTGCTGCATCGTGAGGATGGTCCTCCACCCACAGGAACAGCGGAGTGGCTCAACATGCGCAGCTGGATCTCCAGACATCTGCACCTTTCCTGCCCCCGTAGAGTCTTCTCCAAGAGGAGCCTTCCCAAACTGGTAACTTATGCAAAGGCATCAAAAGTACACAACTTCATCAGATAACACACTGTTGCTTTATTTTTTACTCGCTGTAAAATACTGGGAAACATTTAACTTAAAATTTGGCCTATTCAAAAGTGAGGGCACTTTTTAAATGTTCACCCCAGAAAATAAACTGAAATTGCACATTAAAGTACAGGAGGCATTAATGCATTTTCACTTGGAGAATCAACAGACTAAAAAGTACGCATCAGACTTTGTGCCACAGTTCATCCAGTTGGTCATCAGTTCAGACTTAACTTGTGAGTGGCAACAGATATCTTTTTCTATTACTTTAAATAGATAAACACTGGCTGTCATTTATCAAAGTTGCATATGTTCAAATCTGATTACAACATTTGATGATGTCTCTGTGTTTAAACTCAAGAAAATACAGATTTGAGCATAAAATTTATATTAAAAATGTAAAAAAACTGCTTGGTGTGTGTAAAAGGACAATGTGTTATTTGTACACGTGCCAATCCAGTGCAGTATTGGATGTAATTTTTTTTACTTTAAACATTGATATAAACACACATTGCACCTACCTCATATTCTTTTTAAAGACATGGTACACTAATTAGACATTTTTCAACTGAGACCATCTAAAACGTAAATCAACACATCTGCAGTAAAGACATCTAATACACAGCGATAATACACTGATTAATTTAGGAATAATTACACTACACAATCACCTTAAGTACATCAAACAAATTTGTTTATTTTACACATTCTAGACATTGTAATTTTAACACTAAGTTTGGTCAGTCTGAGGAGCAGTGTGCTCACTACTTGACCTCATGTTCCACCTAGGGGTACAGTTATTGGCTCACCTCAGAAATCAATCTTTTTATTGACTTAATACTAATACCTCTGACCAAATTAGGGCATGCTCTATGTAAATGAGGCGGGTGCTTGATTTCATACATTTAAATTCATTTAATATATAATACCTTTCTGAAACACTTTTTTGTTGTTGTTACTGACAGGAATTAGATCTTGTTTTCAGATATTTTATGTTCTGAATGTATTTTGAAATAATGTGGATGCACACACACACACACACACACAAGATAGCACACATTTGCAGCTGCTTACTGTCAAGCTGCCCATTTCAAACAGATTAGTTTAAATTTCTCCAAGACTTTCTCAGGTTTGTCAGTCATTATTAGAAATGGCTGAAGGGTATTTGGCTGTTTAGACATTTCTGTGCTACTTTCCCTGAGCCTTTGCAGTGATTAGGAGCATCACTCTTGAAAGAATTTTATGCAACAACCCAAAACTCCAAGTAGCACCTTACTTTAATGTTTAATGTTTTAACAGCACAGAAGATTATTATTCATCAATCAGAGTGCTTTGTGCTCCATGTTCACAGAGAGAAATGTACGAGCGGGTGTTTGAGAAGCAAGCAGACTGTCACTCGGACTTCTCCCGGCTGGCACGGGTCCTGACCGGCAACGCCATCGCTTTGGTACTGGGAGGAGGTGGGGCCAGGTACCCACACAATACAATACAGATTCTAAAGAAACTTATCCAAGTAAATGTAAAAAATAGAAGTATCCGTATAACAACTGTCTCACTGAAAATATTGATTAAGACGTTATTGTTTCTAAATTTGTTTACCCTATTATTAAATTAACTACATGTCCTAAAATATTCAGATTCCATTTAGAATTATAGTATTCAGCTGCTTTGGTGTGCATCCATTGCTGACACTGCCAATCAGTTGCTTACATACTGCTGTGTAATTTTCATAGAGAAGAGATGCCAATAGAATGGGAAGCTCTGGTGCAATTATGCATGAGTCATGCCATATACCGTGTAATATAAAATCACCCAGCACTGAGCTGTGTAGCAATGGAGCTACATTTTCTTGAGTGGAGAAGCTCCATTCCGTCACTTTGGTTTTATTTGAACTGCTGTTTGAAATCCAGAAGTAATTACCCATATCAGTTTCTCAACTCACTAATGCACTTGGCTGAATGCAATATAATCCTCACATCAATGCTCAAATGACGCCTTCTGAGAAGAGTCTGCTATTGCAGGAAATGGTATTAAAAATGTTTATTAACACAAATTTCAAAGCAGCATTTTGAGCAAAATAAACTTTTGGAACTAGTGTATAACATCAGTTTCTCTTCCTCAGTTACATTTACATTTCAGAATGTAGTTTAACGGGTTTTGAATCTCTGGCCCCCCTTGTCTTGATACAACACGGTAAGGTATTTGTTAAAATTATTTTATAAAACCCTGGTCAAGATGAAAAGGTTATGGGCAATGAATGAATAAATAATTGCATCAGGTTTTCCACTCTTTCTTACCCCTTTACCCAGCAGATATTGATTAAATAACATCAGTCTCAAAGAAGGAATTCACACACTTCAAATTGATCTTTAGAATTCGAAATTGGTATTTAAAATGTTTCTTGAATTATTCAGACGCTCTACTCAGATGCTCCGTATTTTGTGTTCTTTCAAGTTCCTCTTTATTTCAGTTTCAATTTGGTCTTTACCTTCTTTCTAACTCTTCCTTTGACTCTCTTTCTGTCTTTTTTTTTCCTCTGTCTCACTCCATCTTGTTTTCCCTCTTCCATAATTTACAGCTCTGATGATCTCTTTGTTGTTTACCTAGCATTCCTCTTTGTCTTGTTCAGGAGGTGCTTAAAGGTTGGTTTGCTGTTCTTTTCCTCCTCTCCCTTGTAGGACCGGCTCTTAGTTTGCTTTGCCCAGTGTAAATACTTTTCTCCTCCTGCCTCAATGCTTTAACAAATACATTCCAAAGATGGAACAGTGAACTAGTGTTGTACCTGTAAAATAACATCAGTGATAGAGACAAGGTCTTTGGAAGTCAGCTGGCCAGTCATAAACCTGCACCTAAACTTCACTTGTGAATCTTGTGGTATATACTCAGAATACTAGAAGTTCCTAATCTTTATTTTAAAGATAGATCATTTTTTTAGGGAATATTGATATAAATAACAGTACGGAATATTGCATACTAAGGCCCTGGATACCCTTCTTCAATGTTTCTGTCCATGTTTTGTCTGTTTCAGGGGTTGTTCTCAGGTCGGAATCATCCGCGCACTCACTGAAGCTGGGATCCCTGTGGATCTGGTGGGTGGTACCTCTATCGGGTCTTTTATTGGCGCCTTGTATGCTGAGCACCGCAGTTACAGCAGGATGAGGATCCGAGCCAGGGAGTGGGCCATGGTCAGTCTTTACTTCACACTGATGTTCCATTAGCTTGTGTTGCCTTGTTTTCCACAAGGAGATCTGGTTACAGTAATGTCATTTTAAAATTTAAGCCATACCAACTTATCTTACATCCATGGGGAGCTGACAGGTTTGTTATCTGGTGGACAACGTTAATGAGCCCATTATTGTCTTTTATTAGGCAGTGTCACATTTTATCATACTGTCTTTCCAATTACAAACAGCAATGAGGTGTACATTAATATCACTGGATGTAGCGGGGAAATTAACAAATTTGCATACTGAGTGAGTTTTAATTGCATTGGGATAGTTTGCATACTGGACACAAAAAGGCTTAATCCGTAGAACAAGAATCAGCTACAGCAAGGTTTAATCCACTGGTTCCCAAAGTGGCGGGGGCTCTAAGGTATTGCAGGGTGGGTGCAAGAAGGCCAATTAATGAGATACGTAATACATGTCATACATGAAATAATTCATCTCAAATGTGATTTGTCAATATTATTTTATTTTGTTTTGGTCAATATGAAGTTTTGTATAAAATACAATAATTAAAATATTCCAGCGGGGTCTGAATGCAAAAGACTTGTACATGAGTGACGGAGCTGGGTGGCATGAAAATGTATCTACATAAGGAGGGAACTGCAGAGAATATTTGGGAACCACTGGATTAAGTAGCTGGAGTGATTTTATTACATGGATTTCACTAACAAAACTCTACTAACCTTTTGTATATTGCGTTTTCCCTGTCAATGCCAGGCTAGAAGGGTCGTTTCTGCTCTGGATGTTCTTGTCTTGCGTTAAGAGTATAAAAAATAAAGAAGGGGTTGTTCTTGTCTATTATTAACAAGGAGAGCAATTTAATATGTTCAGTCAATAATAGAATATTCAGGTGGCACTTTACAGGTACAGATCTTGGTCATGTTTTCAACATTGCGCACTGTCTTCATTTTCAATATTGGCAAGATTTATACTTTAATAACATCAGACCAACAGTCTGATGTTAATAAGCTAAAAACACCCCTTTTTACACACTTCCTTTGTTACAAACTTAATACACATTAACTCACATTTGACCCAGAAGCATTTACGGTTTTCCCCAGATACCCTTGTTACAAGATCTCATATGGCCCTTTGAAACTATGAATTAATTATTCTTTCTTACGCTGAAGTGGGTGTTTCGGAGAAAGCAAATGCTAAACTACAAAGGGCAGTGTTACTCTCAGAGCCGGATTAAGAACCACTGTCTTAAATTATTCAGATATGAACCAGTGCTGACTGAGCCTGCACTGTTTTGACTGTTTTGGTTATGTAAGCAGCTTAGATATTTTCACAGTAACCACAGTAACTCTTTCAACTTCTAAAGGAAATGACATCAGTATTTAAGAAGATTCTGGATCTGACGTACCCCATCACATCCATGTTCTCTGGAGCATCCTTTAATTCAAGCATCAATGCTGTCTTTAACAATAAACAAATCGAGGTAAGTAAGATTACCATACACAAGTGGGCAGAGAAACATTTCTGATAATGATTCACCACTTTGTCCTGTTGGATTCTCTGTAGGATCTCTGGATTCCTTATTTTAACATCACCACTGACATCACCGCTTCGACCATGAGAGTGCACACTGATGGTTTGTTGACCTTTATGAATCTGCGGTTTTTATATTGGTATATTTGCCTTGTCTGCTCAGTGAGCAAGCTCTTTCTCTGTGTCTCCTTCAGGCTCATTGTGGAGGTATGTGCGTGCAAGCATGTCCCTCTCTGGCTACCTTCCACCTCTCTGTGATCCCAAAGATGGACATCTCCTCATGGATGGAGGCTATATCAATAACCTGCCTGGTCTGAGCCTCTACTCCTAGCTTTCAATGTTACATCTGCTTTATATAACCATAAATGTTTTATTAGGCATTTCATTAGATGCATGCATTTCATATGCAATTCTCAGCATTTGACCTCACATTATTTGTCTGATGTTAAAATGCTAACTAACCTAATTATGTAAAAATAAAAAAGTCTGTCCAAAGTAGGCTTTTTGTAACTGTATTGGAACATTAAAAATGTGTTTTCTCTTTTCATACATCACTCACTTTGTGTTTTATAATTTACTCTTGATTTAATTTTGGCCCATGAAAGATGTCCTCTGCAAATGTCTGTCCTTGGTGCTACGTAACTCATTGATTTACTCTGTGTTTTAGCGGATGTGGCACGGTCTATGGGAGCGAAGGTCGTGATAGCCATTGATGTGGGCAGCCAGGACGAGACCAATCTCACTAACTATGGAGATGCCCTGTCCGGGTGGTGGCTGCTATGGAAACGTCTCAACCCCATGGCAGAGAAAGTCAAAGTAAGGGGAATTGCATTCTGGCCATATGAAGAAAATTACAGAATCCTAGGTCTTGTACTGAAAAGGTTTGTGTGTTTAGGTGTTGAACATGGCTGAGATTCAGACGCGGCTGGCTTACGTGTGCTGCGTGAGACAGCTCCAGTCTGTTAAGAACAGTGATTACTGTGAATACATCAGACCCCCCATCAACAGATACCGCACTCTGGAGTTTGGCAAGTTTGATGAAATTGCAGTGAGTGCCTTTCTCCCTGATTTTTTTATTTATTTTTTGCTTCTACTCTCAAATAAGCACACGTATATGCATTTCTTTTTCTCACTTTGAACCCGTCATGTCCCCTAACACCTGACTTTTTAGACTTATGTTTCCCAGTGCCACAATTACAGGTGAATTTTAGTTGATTACATTGTATTAATCAATTGTAATATCTAAGAAAGTTTGGCATTATTTTCTGGCCAAATTAAATTTCTCAGTCCAGATTTATACATGGGGAAAAAACCCTATTGTGTCAGTGTCAGCCCCAATACTAACATTTAAATACAGAAACTGGGTTAGAGGAAATAGGATAGAGAATACATTACCATGAAGCAATTTCTGACACAGACATGCTACTGAACAATACGTACACTGCACCCCAGAGCTTAATTGACAAAGGCAGGTCAGTGTCTGTATCAGTGCTGTGGGTTTATTTTTAACTAATATTTATTACCAGGAATCCTGATGTTGGTGCACCACTGTTAATGAAGAATGAATATTCTTTAATCAATGTGTTATATATAACACATATAACAACACATGTAACGACTGTCTAACTACCGTTGATGTATCTGCTGTTACAGATGAATTTCAGTAACCCAACTTCTCTTAAAGCTCATTAACCATCTTCAGGTTTTACCCATATATTTTAATGCAATTCCATTGTATCTATGAATACAGATTCATGTTCTTACATGAGTATAAACTGGAGTTAGTACATATATATGTATTTACAGAAGTGGTATTGTGGTAATCCATTAGTTACACAGTTGTTATATGCATTTAACCCAGTCCGTTCAGTTAAACACACTAAGGAGCAATGAGCATACACATGCCCGGAGTGGTGGGCAGCCCTAGCCTCCGTGCCTGGGGAGCAGTTGGGGGTTAGGTGCCTTGCTCAAGGGCACGTCTGTCATGACCTGCCGGCTCTGGGGATCTAACCGGCAACCTTCCTGTTAAAAGCCCAGTTCCCTAACCACCAGGCCAAAACCAATGCATATTGAATCAACTTGCCACAAAGTCATTGATGTACATGTGTAAGAGTAGGATTAGCATACCAGGTTGATTCTGTTCGTCTGTTAAATGTTATTGTTTCTCTGTGTTGGTAGGAAGTGGGCTACCAGCATGGCAAGACTGTCTTTGATGTGTGGCGCAGGAGTGGGGTAGTGGACAAGATGATGAAGGACAGACGCCAAGAGGAGTTCCACAACACCCACCGCAACAACGTGAGCCCACTGCCAAAGCCGCACTCTTTCAGAGCCAGCAGCTGTTTGAGCTGCTTCAGAGGTTGACTGAGAGCTTGGCTCATGACTCCTCTGTTTTTGTCTTTTAGATGGTGACTTGTCCAAACGCCTCCTTCACTGATCTGGCAGAGATTGTCTCTCGCATCGAACCTGTCAAGCAGGCTCTTGTGGATGGTGAGTGGGAGAGAAGGATTAAGAGAAGGTGGAGGAGAGCATCCAAGTACCCTGATATTTATTCCAGCTCCCCTGGGGTTTCTGGCAGACTGTTTTGGGGATTTTGGCTCATCTCCCCTTGGGTACTAAAAAGCTCAGCAAATTGATCCCCTCTGAGTGGAGGATGTCATTTAGTAGAATTTGATTTGTGTACAAATCCAAATCATTATTGTAACATCATTAGACTAATGTTATGGCCTTCTTGTTTTTGTATCTGTCTCTCTTGCTCTCGCTCTCTGTGTATATCCCATCTCTGTCTCTTTCTCACTATTTTGTTGCTTTTTCTCACTCATTTTCCTTTCTTGATCTTTTCTTCCTCTCTCTCTCTCGTTTTAATTTTTTCTCTTCTCTCAATCCTCCTCTCTTGGTTTCTCTTTCTCCCTCTCTCAGATGAATCAGACTGTCACACAGATTATGAGGAGGAGCTAGTGGAGAGTGCTCTGTCAGACATGGAACTGCCACTTCACTGCAGTGAACATACAGAGGAGGAGCTCACGGCTGATACTGTGAGTCTCCCACACTCTTGTGAACACAGCAGTTTGCATTTGAGAATCTGTCTGCAGATTTAAGCTGGTTTTGTCCAACTAGATCATAAACTAGTTGTTTATGAACTTTATGGCTTGTGTTAGGATTTTGTTTTGTTTGCTTTGATGTTACAAAATGAATTGTTGGTATAAGCACCAGGTGTCATGTAATTAAGTCATGCATAATGTACAAAAAGGATAGCTGAGTAACACACTCTCTCGTCATATTCAGGATGAAGAACTGGAGAGAGCTGAGAAACAGCAACCTGTTTCCTCTGCTCAGCAACTCCACACCCCTAGCTCTCATGACTCCCCCAAAACACGAGCCAGAAAAGTGCGTGTACAGTAAACCCTCGGTCCTGACCTAAGTCCTGATTCATACCTGACGCTCTCGGAGTGACCCTGGGCACAAGACCAACGCTGACATTCCAAAAGAATTTTTTACCTACTTTGTCCTGCCTTGTGATTTAATTTAATTTTTTAGCCTCTTCTGATGTTTTTCTCTTATGCAGAGACATTTCTGTACGGATGTATTAATTAGGATTTTGGGTTAAAGCTGCACTGGCCATTCTCTTTCAGAGCACGGATGCTGCTTTCACTCATCATAAGCGTAAGTGTGCTGTAGTGGAAGATCACTGCAGAGGTGTTCTTGGGTTCATTTCAATCAACTCTACTCATTCTGTTTAAAAAGTCTCCGTTTTCAAAGCACTAATGTAAAATCAATCAAGGCAGGGAAGATTGAGTTTGACGATCTACAGTTTTGCTCTGCACGTCATAGAGGTGGGTAGCTGAGCACTTTTTATGTTAGAAACACATCTTTCATCTATGAGTATCAGAAACCTGTCTTAGACACAGAGAAGCTGCTTATACCACCAGGCCTTTATTGAAATCTTGTTTGTTTGTTTGTTTGAACCAGTTCAGTATAAATATCCAACAGCGCAGGCTCAGAAACAAATCAAATTTCTGAGAGTGCCAGCAGTCAGTTGTGTGCAAGTACTTTACTTGGAAGAAAGTTTTAGAAATGTTGTTGACCACTTCCAGATGAAAAGCAGTTTAATCTGAAGCGAGCAGTAGCTTATTGGATATTCCACATAATCTCTCTGGCACGGTGTATCTGTGAAATGTGAAATTTGCAAAAAAAAAAAACTGCTCTTACCTCTTGCTACTATGTGCCTATATGCATAGTAAGAACGTACATTTACAAATCGCATGCCTATCAATGCAATCTTTTATTTATATGTATTTCTGTGTAAACCTTGTGTGACCCCCAGTGCCTTTACCCGTGCTGTCCTTAACAAAACTAGCTACAGGAGTAAATTGGAGATGTTTTCTCCTCATACTCCGACCAATGGATAATAATATGCTAACAGTCTAATCATATTCTCTGTTGATTGTTCGATCGTGCAAAATACTGCTTTGGGTACTTATTTGGTTACTGATGTTCGATCTTTCAGCTGTGCCTTGTCTGCACTTTTTAAAATGCGTTTATGCCACTGACTGAAACTGTATTGAATCAAGACTGTTATTGATAGAGATGCTGTGATGTAGTAATTCTGCTTTCACTGTCAGTTTGACATTTATGGCACTCTTTACCATCACATTAACTGTACCCATAGCATCATGCAGTCCTTGGCATTACTTTTGAATACTCCTGCAGAGTACTTTGCAAAAGCCAAAGACCACCTCTTATTAAAAATTCAAATAAAAAAATCTATTAGGTATTTTGAAAATTTCTTAAATTTTCAGCATAAAAAAAATGTATGTACAACTAAATGTATTTTTCAGTGTTTTCACATCGGTTCAGACCCAGAAAGTCTTTTCACAGTGGTATAACGAACAACCGATGTTTTTTTTTTTTTTTTTTTTTTCAGATTTCAAACGAGTGGTTTGTATTCTGTCTTTTAAAAATTCATTTTTTTAGGGTAAAAATCTTAAGTTTTTGTAGGTTTTCAGGTCTTCAATAATTCATGATTCTTAGGAATCCCATTTTCCTCATATCTTCCTTACGTTTTTTTTTTTCTTTGAACAGTTTCTTCACCTCTCTTTGAATATGAACGTCTTCCTAATAGCCAGTTTGACTGGAAATTAAAAAGGATTGGTGGTCTCTGACTTTTTTACACTGTACTTTTTGAAGCACAAAAGCCGAAGAATCATTTACATTGGAAAACAAGTAAAACCCTTTTTCGTTGTTGTTGATATTTCTAGGTAAGGAGTAAACTGCTAATGTGGCAATCTGTATGTGAGACACTAATGACTAATAAAGTGTACCCGTCTATTGGATTTTGTTGTTTAATGCAAAAGGTTCTATGTTGGAGATTTTTTTTTTTTTTTTTTTCCCTGACGTCTTTTGCTTAAGTGAATTATAAGAATGCCTTTGGGCATGAGGTTTGCATTTCATTTTATTAAGAACAATTTTGTGGATGCTGCAATGTGTGAAAGACTCTGTGAAATGTGCAGCTTTCAGCACAGGCCTTACACTTTGTGCAGGAAGATGGAAGACCCATGTTTGCCCGACCTGCCATAATGACATAAGCCAAGAGCCATGTGAGCCCAACGCTAATTATGGAGATGAATGTCTGGGTTCTGCCGAAAGCCAGTAGGCACGCTGCCTAATGGAAACTATACGGGCTTCAATCACTGTCTGCAGCTTACTCTGCTACTTAGGCTGAACAAAACTGCTTATGCAAACTGCTATATTTAAGATTTACTTCTCTGAGACGATGGGAGGCAGGGCACTTATCTAATGAAATGCATGGCTAGTGCTGCCAAGATGAATTTTGTGTTACCTTTTCATGTGTGAGGGGCTCTTACATGGGACGTCTTGAGACGTGTTCTTTGACCACACTGGACAAGACTGTAAGGTAAGATGATAAGATCAATAGACTATAAGTTCACTAAGTGCATATTGCCAAGTTGATTTTTTTGGCATAGAACCCTGTGCGCTGCTTGTGTATTCTTAGTGCAGTCTGTGTTAAATATCACTTACACTACCTGTCAAAAAGTTTGCCTTCTTTGGAAGTTTAGTAACATTTTCTACCTATCCTGCTTTTCAATTTAATGTGAAAACAGCTAGTTATTTATAATCTGTGTACTAGCAAAGCTCAGCCTCATGTTAATGAGTGTCTACCTTGGTATGAATGCTGGGTTCTGCCAAAATAATGATTTGACAGTTTTCTTTTCCAGACTAACCGTATTATCAGCTTTCACAAATGTGATTCAGACCACTAAAATATATTTGTGTGAAGCTGTGAAATGACAGAAGCAGTGTATAAAATGTGGTCTTTGACATTATTTGTGGCAGGGCTACATTAGTATTAATTTGTGATCTTGTTTCTCAAGCCAGGTTAGTCTTCAGTACACTCTCAGAAAAAAAAAGGTATGAAAGAGGTACGTTATTGGTCATTAATTGTGCAAAAAGTTAATGTACCTTTTAAAAGTACTGCAGTGTTTCCTAAAGGTATGTTACATTCTCTTCCTCAGAAGGAGAGATGAAGTCCTGAAGATGAATGGGATGAAACCTATTGTCAGTTGATGAATGAAACAGTCTGTTTGTTTTAAAAGCGACATTTAGTTTTCATTGTCCTGCAATTTTCTAAGCAATGGCCCTATCATTAGGAGACTGCCATCTTTAGCCAAGAGTCCAAGAGAGCCAACTGGCACGGTTCTCTCTGGCTGATAAAATGGGTGTCTTTTAGATAGCAGAGCAGTTATGATTGGTCAGTCATTGTTCTGCTCAAATTGTCCTGAGCTGTCCAATGACATTGGTTAGCAATGGCTAACTTCACATCTCAGAGGAATCAGGTGCTTGCTCTCGCACTGCCAACTTCCTTCACAGGTGGAGTGCTGCCTAACTGATGCAAATGGTAATGATTAAATATTGAGAAGACTATTGTGTAAATCTGGGTATATCCCCTCAGCGACTGCTACATAACTCTTTTGGCTTTCTCTTCAGAAGGTCACCTCTGTTCTCCCTGCTGCCTGGATGCTCTGCCTCCTCTCTCCATGTCTCTGAGAGCTGATGGGCCCCAGAGGGCTGTGCATCTGTGTGTCTGTTCTGTCATGAGCAGCACATGGAGAAACGGCTGCTGGAATGGCACTGCAGTGACACTGTGGCAGTTTGTGACACAGGCTTGTGACAGGGTGAAGCTTGATGGTAAATGAGCCTTCCAGCTGGACTGGGAAATTGGCTTTGTATCCTGTGCTCACGAGTAGGGTCTCAAAGTATAATGTCACAGTTGTTACAAAACCTACAAGATGTATTTTAGTTTTTATGTTTTAGAACACTGGAAATAAACTGAATAATCAACGTTCTTAAAGTATTTTTATAAAGATAAATATTAGGCATATTCTCAACATTGTAAATGTTTTCACCAGACTAGATGTGGCTTTGTGGAGTGCCTTCTGAATAGTTTGGACCTGCTAATGATTAGGATACTCTTTTGCCGTGGGTATGAAGAATGAAAATGGAACGAGTCTAATCTGGTCTCAGAGGTCCACGAGTACGAGGAGAGCATAAAGCATCTGGATAATTCCTGCGTGTGCTTCACTGTAAGTGATTTACTGCTCCAGTGCACCTGCACCAGCTCATAGTGAGGTCATTGGCGTCATATCCATCACATTACAGCCTCCAGTCTGCTGGCACTTCAGCTTTCAGCTTATTGTTTGATCTAGTGCTCAGAAAGGGTTATTAGTCACTGTAATGTTTTCTAATCATATCCTCCTTTACGCATGCTGTCAATGATCAGAATGAAAACAAATTTTCCGAGAAGTATTAGTTTTGACCCCTTCCTCTGAATCCTGGATTTGGAAGCCTTCCTAAAGTTTTATATAGCATTCATATTACATTATAATGCCTGGCATAAGCGTGTATCATTTTTCTTTAGCAGCTATGATTATATAACACGTCTTACAACAAGTGTGTATGATTTTACTGAAGTTCATAACACACTATGATAGATGTTCATAAGAATGTTATATTGTTTATAATGTTCTTCACAGATGATGCTATACTACTAAATAAAACAGGACCTTTTATGTTTTCAGTTTTAAAATTCTCTTGTTTTATGAAGTTCTTGGTTTGTAGTCTTTTTACTCACCTCTAAGTGACTACACAAGCTTATTCCAGGCACTATATTGTAGTAAATATGCCACATATATGCAGTTATAAAGAATGACACAGGATTAATAGGACATTATGCTTTCAGGTGTTTACTGCTGTATTTAGTTTATCTTGAAGGCCACATCCCCTGACAAGAGATGTGTCCAGATTTAAAATCAGATAGTTTCTTTTTCGATTTGAGATTTCCTCTTGCCATTGCCTTTTTACACCCCTGATATATAGTGTCTCCGGTTGAAAGCTAGCCAAAGTGCCTGTGCCTTAGCATCTACTCCGAGTTTGGAGCAGCTCTGTAAGATAATGAAATATGGCTCACTCCAAGGGGGTGGCGGATGTGTGGGGACGAATGTGAGAGGAACCATTAAAGCAGCTTTTATTTATCCCGGGATGTGAGGGTTCACTATCAGTTCAAACCGCAGAGCTCTTATGAATGGGTGCCTGGAAGAGCAAGGCCTGGCTGCTTACACGTTTAAAAGCTCCATCAAAGACCAAAAGAGCACTTTGATAATGTATTAATATGATCGTATGTGTGTGCGCATTTGTGTATTAGACTAATGAGAGGGCATTACTGTAGTATCCCATTACCACTTCCACTGCCTCTATGTATTAAATGTAATTCATTACCCATGAAGTGGGAGCAGGTGACCTTAAAAGCAGGGTTTTCACAGTTGAAAGAGGAATTCTACAGATTTTTCATGATTTTTTTTTTCATAATTTACAAGTTAAGCTGTAAATTCAAGTCATTAAAATTGATTAGAAATGGAAATGTTTCGATGGGTAGGTACACGAACAGTGAGTGTAATATACTGCAGTACAATATATTAATGGCAGTATGATACACTATATGGCTAATAACCCAGTGGAGATGTTATCATCCAACATCTCAAATCAAGCGTATTATTAGTGAGTTTGCTCTCTCTTCGCTGTAGAAACAGCTTCTCCTCTTTTGAGAAAGCATTATTCTGTGTTCTGTAAATATATAATTGCATACATCCTTTGAAAACAATGCTGGGGTCAAGTACTGATGATGGTTGATTTGATATGATTCACAAATGGCACTCAACTGCTCCACAGCCCAATGCTAGGGGGCGTAATGCTTCTTTAGCCCATGCTGGGCATTGGCCATGGTGACTTCACTTTGGACTCATGAGCAGTTGCTTTATAGCATCCCATGTCAGTTTATGCTGTGCCTACAAAGTTTTTAAAATATTATATATTTGAAAACACTTACTAGTATTTATGTATTGCAACAAAATAGTTTGGGGCGACACGATGGCGCAGCAGGTAGTGTCACACAGCTCCAGGGGCCTGGAGGTTGTGGGTTCGATTCCCGCTCCGGGTGACTGTCTGTGAGGAGTTGGTGTGTTCTCCCTATGTCCTCCGGGTGCTCCGGTTTCCTCCCACAGTCCAAAAACACACGTTGGTAGGTGGATTGGTGACTCAAAAGTGTCCGTAGGTGTGAGTGAATGTGTGTGTGTGTTGCCCTGTGAAGGACTGGCGCCCCCTCCAGGGTGTATTCCCGCCTTGCGCCCAATGATTCCAGGTAGGCTCTGGACCCACCGCGACCCTGAACTGGATAAGCGCATGAATGAATGAATGAACAAAGTAGTTTGCAAATCTTTAAAGGGCTCTAAGCAGCTAGTGTTCCTGTCAGACAGCTCCAGGGTCCTGGGTTTGTGGGTTAAATTCCCACCTCAGGACACTGTCTGTAAGGAGTTGTGTGGTCTTGCTGTGTCTGTTTTTTCCCTCCTGGGTTCTCCAGTTTCACAGTCCAAAAACACCTGCTGTTAGGTGAATTGGCTGTTCACGAAAGTCCACTGATGTGTGAGTGTGTGATACCTGGTGATGGACCGTCCAGGGTGTGCTTTTGCTTTGTGCCCAATGATTCATGGTAGGCCCTGGACCCACTGCAACCTTGAAAAAGTACTTACAGAAAATGAATAAAGAAAAGCTGTATGCTTTTGTCCTGTCATAAAAAAAATACACGGATGGCTCAGTCATCTGATTTTTGTGGGTTTAATCAGTACCTTGAATAAATTGCAGTGACAATCCTGTCTAAATGCTTCTGACATGACATGGCAAAAATAATGTGGCTGGACTTTAATGAGACTGTGTTTCTGTGTGCAGCACTAGGTGGAGACTGAGAGCAGAGTGTTGGTGTCTATTCTTGCAGCGTGTTGGAGCATGAAGAGAGAGAAATATGATTGGAGAAGGAAAAATGCAGGGGGAACATATGGATGAATTCTTGAGCTCTATTCGGAGAATGCAGGTGCGTGTGGTCTTATATTATTAGCTCTACCTGATACATGTGGGAGTTGTTATTTTTTTCTGAAGCTTTGACTCTTCAAACACTGACGTCAGTGTGAGTTAATAAATAAATGAATGAATGAATAACCCTATTAAGGCGAAACTGGGTCACACAGCAAGAAGAGGGATGGAGGTGTGTTTATTTATGGGTGTGGGGGTTCGTATATTTAGGATTTTCTGTAAAAGTTAGTTTATGGGTAACTTAATGGATGTCAGATACCTTCCTGAGGTGAAAGTGGATCTGATCAATCTTCTGACTCACTCTTCTGTCGAGAAAGCAGAGGACAAGAGGTGCGAGTTGTAATGCATTCAGGTTGTAGGCAAACGTGGACAGGCAAGGCTAAATAAAGCAGGAACAGTCAGAGGAACAAATGAACACATCCTGGGTCAGCCTCATTGTGGGGGATATGCTGTTGAGTGTTCCTGTGCTGTCTATTACCTTTGCTTGTATCCTGTTCATTCAGGCTTGTAACGTCCACACATTTTACACAAAAAAGAATGTGATGATGTGAATAAATAGTGTGGAACCATATAAATAGTGAACAAATATCAACAATATTCTCAGAAAATGTCACTGTGACATTATATTTTATAATGATAACGTCATCATATTGCTCACTTCTACTTCATTCTAATGATGAAAAAAAGGAACAATAGTCCCTAAGCAGGCAAGTGGGTCACTGTTTTGCTGGAGTCAGGTCTCCCTCTGACTGTGACACACACACACACACCTTTCACACAATGGCATACAAGGCCACAGGAAGCTGAAAGACTAATACATGCTTTCATTACCAGGCAGATTGACTATTGTAATGGCTTCTTTTTCGGTTTCCCTCTTGTTGTTCCTGTATGAGCAGGTCTATGGATTTCGTGTTCTTACTCACACCATTCCCTGTCAACACATCAATGCTCTGCATATGAAATTACACTGACATCCAGTCTGGCTTAGTGCAAGAATTTGGTACAAAATTCTCATTCTGACATATAACACAGTTCCTATGAGATCACCACCGTAGCTCAGTGATATCTCAGTAATTAAACTCTGACAGTTTCTCATTCTTTTTTTTTTTCTGCTCATCAACTCCCTCACCTTGAGTTATAATGTTTGTTCTGAATTATTTCAAAGAGTAGGGGCCTTCCTTGTGTGACAATGGCATTCCATAAGTGAGGAACACTTGAGCATGTTGCTTCAGCAAAGTAAGGGAATGAGCAGTTTCAACCAAAGTTGTTTGGGTTTGTTTTGTTCAATGGTCAGTGCCATCAAGTGACCCTGTTGTCATTAAACTCTCCCCTGTGCTGTCCTTTTAATTGAGTCAGTTTAGAGTAGAGTGGTTGATGCTAATAGAGAGCAGCCTATTTTTCTCTAGATACACTGTGAACTGGATACGGCTAAATGCTTAGATTTAATGGCGAACGTCGGGAAGAGAGATTTAATCAGTGTTTTAATTCCTCCTCCTCAAAGACAAGGGGCGTTACTGAAAATGACAGATGGGAAATGGAACTCTCCGTGGCATATTAAGTGTTTCCTCCTGGTTCTGCTTGCATTACTTTTACTTCCCAAACAGTTTCATTAGAAAGTGAAAAATAATGAAAGAAAATTAATCTCCTAATATTTCATTATCTCTTTAAAAAGTGTATTTATTTGCAAATATTCTCCAAGTTACTTTTAATTATTTTCTTAATTGGACTTACTGACAGGTCATTCTTTTTTTTACCAGCAATGACATTGGATTTGCTTGCTGTAAGAACAACAACACACTTTATTTAAAACTAGTTTGTTTCAGGGCACAGGACATTGTCAGGTTTTAAAGATGATGTATTATAATAAAAGATAATGTAAAAATGAGGCCATTACAGTTTAAATTTACAGACGCATGGGAGCTATACTTTGAAATCTACTACTAAACTATAGGAAACTTTAAGGAAATCTTTGGTAATTAACCCTTCAGTCATTCTTTTTCAGGGGAAAAGAGATCTAAGCGTAGCGGCTTTAAGAGGAATTATGTGTTTGAGGGAAAATAACTTGTACGTGGATGAAATTTTGTAGCGCTTTCAGTAGTGCAGTTAGCCGTCTCCTGGGTTTGGAGACATTTCTACCTTAAGCAAAATAAGTTTATATTACCCACCTATGGAGCAGGAAAAGAGAAATCCTCATTACGTTTGGAGTTCTCTCCATTGTCAAAAATAATACAGATGCCTGTGCCATGAGCAAAGGTGACTGTGAGGAGTTGATGTGTTCTCCCAGTGTCCGCGTGGGTTTCCTCCGGGTGCTCCGGTTTCCTCCCCCAGTCCAAAAACACACGTTGGTAGGTGGATTGGCGAATCAAAAGTGTCTGTAGGTGTGAGTGTTGCCCTGTGAAGGACTGGCGCCCCCTCCAGGGACACACCGCGACCCTGATCTGGATAAGCGGTTACAGAGAATGAATGAATGAATGAATGAATGAATGAATATATATATATACACACACACATTTTTTTTACTTATTTATTTACAGATACTCGGCTTCATAAACACATCAGACTGGTTTTGAGCAAACAGACTGGACAGCAGCCATAAGTGAGGAAATATCTTCTTTATAACAAGTGTTTTTTGATTACAATCATGAACTTTAAGTGGCGCTTTTAAATGGTGAAAGGTACCAGACTCTCCATGGAGAGTCTAGCAATGTGAGACTTAATTTTTACATGGCTGCCCCAATGTAGGACACCAACCCTATGGAGCACAAACTGGTTTGTTGAGAGATCCCAATGGAATATGGTTCTTCACCTTGTGTTTTGAACTTTAGAGGAAATAAATGTAAAAATAAAAAAATATTCCATATCAAAACATTCTTTGCCTAAATTGTGGTTGTAAACCTTACTTCTTGTATCTTTTGAAAGATTTCCAGGCCTCCACAGGTGAAATGGTCTGTGAGTGACCTGTGCCTGTCACTACAATGAACACAGGTCAATCCATTTGACCTTCTTATCTTTGTGGACTGCCCTGCATTAATAACATCAATTTGCTGCGTTCACCTTTCATACAGGCTTGTGTGTGTTTGTGGTGTCAGTTTGTGGATTAGGTACGACATTTTCCTGGGAACATTCCTGCATGAGAGCCCTCCAGAAGAGGGTCTGGAATTGAAACAGAATGAAGACTGAAATGAGCTTTGACTTGAGCTTTTCACTCCCCCTCTTTGGAACATTGTGAGAAATAACAAAGCCCCTCGCTACAAGCGTGAAGAGGTATGCTGTCAGAGTGATGTCTCTTTCACTGATGGTTTTTTAAGCATTCTGATTATTTCTGAAGTAGCGGTTGTATTTAAACAATGAAATCAAGGTTGTTAAGTAACAGCTATAAAAGGAGAAATTATCACTTGCTTCACAACAGTGTTCATAAAAACAACAACCTGCAACTCCCAGGAAAATACAGTATTTAAAAAATGATTCATTAGTCACAGTCAAGAAGAATTCCACCAAGCTTCACCAGCTGTAGTACAGTAATATAAATATTTCAGTAAGCAGTATTCAGTGTGCTTGTTTATTTTTTTCTCTCTCAGTAACAGCTCTTTGACGGCTAAAAATCCTTTCATACCCATACTGTTTTATATCTGCTCTCACACCAGGAGGGGGTGCAGAAACACCTGTAGTTTATTTCACATCTGAAGCAATAGTAGGGGATTTTTAATCTTTCTTTTTAAATGAACAATAGGTAAGTTTTTGTATTTTTGCTCCTGGGCTCCCTCCTAGTTGCAAAGTGTAATTTAAATTACAGCACAGTCCTAAAACTAAGTGTGGGGAGAGGGAGGGGATGGTTTCCTACCCTCCTCTAAAAGTTACATAGTGCAGTTACTGCAGTGTTGAGCTCTGAGTAACAATAACAGAGAGTCTATTCTTGCTATTACAGTGAAGCATCACAATGATTTTGAACCTGTAAATATTTAAACTGATTTTATCTTTAAAATAATGCTGATTTTTCTTCATACGCGGCTGGTGTGATTACAAATATTAAACAGGATTAAACCTGAATTATAAATAAAACTGGAGGCCAGACGTGTGTAAAGTGAAGCTGAAGCAAATGTCCTGTCACCCTTAGCAGTCATAAATAGTGGGCAACTACCTTGTGATCAAGAATTTACATTCAACAACATTTAAAGCTGAGGAGACCTACCTGAGCCTTTCCTGTCAACTTATATAAACCTATATAAACACCCGTGTGGTTACATTCATTTATTGTCTGTAACCTCTTTTCAAATTCATGGTCGCGGTGGTCTGGAGCCTACATGGTATCATTGGGTTTAAGACAGCATCACACCCTGGAGGTGGTGCCAGTCCTTCACAGTTTGACCCACACTCACACCTATGGACACTTTTGAGAAGCCAATTTATTATGGCAAATGACACGTCTTGGAATAATTCTTTAGATGTGTTAATGTAGGTTTAAATCAGCTGTAATGAAAGGCTTATGTAGGTGTCACTCAGCCTAAGAAATATTGTCCTACAGCAGAGTTCTAACGAAAATCCTTTTTATAACAGCTAAAAAAACCCTAAGAAATAACACATTAATGTGTACATTTATCAAGCTCTTTGTGAGGGAGCTTGTTGTGAGAGACACACACAGAGACTAATCAGAATTCAGCACAGACCTCACAGAGCCTGTGTTGGAAAGAAACGAGCTGGCGCTTTAAATTGAAGGCCAACAGTAAATCCTCTCAGTGAGAATACTCCCACAGTGCTGCTTTTTCCACAGCCAGGGTGAAACACTACAAATACACAACAGGGCACACTGGTATCAACAACACACAGCCCACTAATCTGGAACATTCTGATTAACTGGATTTACAGGAGAACCAAAGAGCAGAAACTGTCGTAGAATGACCACCACAGTCTAAAGACATTCTGAGTAAGATAATTTTCCTAATGCACTTGAAAGCAGCGATGTGTAGAGTATTGGGCCAAAGTCTGACCACCATTCATTTCTTTAACCTTCTGTCAAGGTTATTTCTTTTTCAGCAGGATTAGATAAACGATGATAAATGTGCAAAATTCATTTATTCATTCATTATCTGTAACCGCTTATCCAATTTAGGGTTGCGGTGGGTCCAGAGCCTACCTGGAATCATTGGGCGCAAGGCGGGAATACACCCTGGAGGGGGCGCCAGTCCTTCACAGGGCAACACAGACACACACACATTCACTCATACACTCACACCTACGGACACTTTTGAGTCACCAATCCACCTACCAATGTGTGTTTTTGGACTGTGGGAGGAAACCGGAGCACCCGGAGGAAACCGGAGCACCCGGAGGAAACCCAACTCCTCACAGACAGTCACCCGGAGAGGGAATCGAACCCACAACCTCCAGGCCCCTGGACCTGTGTGACTGCGACACTACCTGCTGCACCATCGTGCCGCCCAAATGTGCGAAATGAAACAAAGAAAAACATAGAAAAGTAAAACATTTATGAAAAAATAAAGAAAATAGGACTTTTAAAAAACATGTAAGTCTTTGTAGGCTACCAAAACAGTTACCATGACATAGAGTGACCAGACGTCCTCTTTTACCCGGACACGTCCTCTTTTTTAGACTTAAACAAAATGTCCGGGCGGAATTTCACAAACGTCCGGGATCATGTTTTTCTAGAGCTTACATAGAACTTCGAGAAGTTTCGTTCACAAACTAGTCCCGCCCTCCCCTACTCCGATCGGTTCGCTTGAGTGAGAAGGGGGCGTGGTGAAGTAGCCTAAAATCTTCTGATTGGACGGTCTGGCTGTAGAGCTACCGTTATTGGTCGATAACCTTCTCTGTAAGTTCATGTGCCTATCCTCATCTCGAGCAGCTACGCTGAAAGGGAAATGTAAATTGGATGAATTAAAAAAGAAATTCCCATGTTGTGTGTAGCAAATAAAGGTGTAAAGGACCTAAAAGCACACCTAGGTTCAGCTAAGCATACAGCAGCAGCTAGGGGCGGGAGGCATGTCCTCTTTTTCACCATCTCACATCTGGTCACCCTACCATGATATAAACAGTACAAAATTATGTTTAAAGGAACTTTTAGGTGGTAATTTTTACCTTGAAGTTTCAGCTTCAAAACCATTGTGATGTGTCACTGATTGATTTCCAAAACACACTCCAAGGTGGAGATTTTTGAAAATGGCATTGTCACTGTTCTCATGTGGATGAAAGAAAATGGAGATTTTTGGAAACACTGATGTCACACAGCTTGCCTGTCTTTGGCTGAATCTCAAATCGCTCCTCGCTTCCTCGATTGAGGAGTATATAAGTCATTAAAAAGTATACAGAGAGTATACGTTAAAATATCAGTAGATTTCAGATTTTTTAAATATGAATAAATGTAAATAAATGGTGTCGTATTAAATATATAATGGAACACTAAGTTCCATTCAGTAAGATTCAGTAATTTCATGACTTGCGTAGTGCACTACATAGAGTGATTTGGGATTAAACCTCTGTTTTTCTCATGCTTCATGATGTTTGACTGGACTGACATTATAATGCAATCATTTTCGTATTTGTCCGGACAGGAATATTTTCAAAAACATAGAGGAAAATCTCAATTTTTTAAATTAAACAGATTTGTGTGGATTGGGCCTTAGTCTCAGGAACACTATTCTACAGCTCCACAGCCCAGTGTTAGAAAGGTTTTATACCTCTCTGGAATAATAGATTTTTTTTTCTACAAATTTTGGGACATATTTTTCTAAGTTACTCATGGTCTGCTGCGTTATACCATACTAGGTTTTATTAATAGGGACATTTCTTGCCATGTGTTTTTATATGTACTGAAGAAAAGAACAGAAAGCCTGTTACTTTAGGAAATGATCATCCATGGAGATGAGTGTGGTAATCGATTATATGCTAGAACTGCAACAGATGGGGATTTGGTGAAAAAAATACTAGAGCACTCCTTTAAGCATCTTGTGTGTTTGCTTTAATGTATTTGAACTCGTTCCAGTAACTGGCAGAGAGATGCAGTAGATAAGTGCACTTATTTTCCCTCCCTAAGAAACTATGCCACTTATATAATCCAGCTCCACTCCTTCATCAACGATGCTTTCCTGCAATCAGTCTTTGTTTCCCCATTCCTCCAGGTCTGCAGGGGCTCTGTCTTGGGAGAAGTGGCCTCTTAAACTCTGCTCATTGCTAATTTGGACACTGCAGGCCTCAGTGAGTAAGGGCCATAACCTCAGCTAACCGATTTACACGCTGCTCTTCTCTTCCTCTGTGAGAGAGGGATGGTGATGGTGATGAGGAGCGCCACTGACACTAGCTCTCCTTGGAATAAATTTCCCATAGATGCAACATCATGATTCAAAAATGGCAACAAGACACTGGGATCCAGCTTGGGTTTAGAAAAGATGATTTGACCATATTGTGGTCTTTTGAATTTCAAACTGATTCTTCATCTTTGTACGTCAGCGTTTCTCGGGAACTGTTAAGTCTTAAATATTAATAACCAATAAAAATCATTACATTTTGAGGGTAAAGTCAGAATATACTGAGATTAAAACAAAAATTCTAATAATAAGGTCTTACAGCTGAAGAAAATGTAAAGTTCAAGAACAAATGTTTTGACAAAAAAAAGTGGCAATATTTCAAAAATAAACCTGCTGTGGTTATTTGTTTATTAATTTTCATATATATTTTAGTTTATATTAACTGCAGCCCAACCCATAATTAGCCACAAACAGGCATGAAAAAACGTATTATTTATATTTTTTGTCATTTTTCGTATTTTGTATTCAGTTTAATGGGTTGTTTTCCTTAAATCAATGATATTTATATCATTCAAAGTAGGAAAATGGGTCGTTCTCAGTTTTTCTATTGCAGGATAAGAAATGGAAAAACAATTAACGAAAGGTACACGGACCTAACACTAACATCAGCTTTAAAACTCCATAATTCCTTGTAATTTGTTTCTCAAAATATTGACTTTATTCTCAAAATGCTATTTTAATGCTTAATTTTTTATGCTACTTTAAAATTCTTAACAGTGTTCCTAAAACGCAGTTGTATGTCAGAGGCAGATAAAGAGGAGACAGAGAAAAACATGACAGATGTTAAGATGAGGGGAGGACTGAGTGAGACGAAGGAATGAAGGATGAGGACAGTACAGAAAAAAAGAGAATTGGGATCTTATACAAAGGCAGTGATTCAGCATTACGGGGCTCCCTCAGAGTGCCTCAGAAAAATGAATAGTCTGTTGTGATCTGTTTGGCACAGATATGACTTTGGATGTTCGTTTACTTTTTCAGTTCCCTGCTTCTGAGATTAGAGCTGCTGGAGCAGCACATACAGCGCATATTCACAAGCAGACACCTGCTGTGCCAAAGGTTCTTCTAAAGTCTGTTTTAGACGGGGGACGGGGGGACATTACACTTGGAGTAATTTGTGAGTATTTTATTGCACACCGCCTTTAGTGCATTAAGGCCAGCTACTGATGTTGGATAATTAGTTCTGGATCAAAAACTGTATTCCCAAAGGTCTTGGATGGAGCTCCATCATTCAAAAGGACACTTTTCCAATGCTCCACAGCACAGATTCACACATTGGTTTGCGAATGTGCAACTTTTGTGCATGTTTTATACAAGTCTTTGTGTTTTGCACCATGTTCACCACTGCAACTAAAGCAAAACTGTGGGCGTATGATATTTTTGCGCGTGTGTGTGTGTGTGTGTGTGTGTGTGTGTGTGTATACTTTTGTATATAAAGTAAAAGAATAAGAAATGAAAGAGATGGACTGTGATGGACAGTGTTGGTGTCCTGTCCTAATGGCTCCAGGTCTGATCAGGATGAAGTGGTTGTAGAATTTTAAGAGAGAAAATATTGAATAATTATTTGTTGATGTTAATTAAACTGTAACTATCTGTATATTGTTTGATACAGTGAGCAGTATTGAGTGGTTATTGCCTCTACAAGTTTGTGGTATTGAGTGTTTAGGTACTACACATGACACTACATGGAGTAGACATATGGAGGATTATAATATGGTGACAATTCTCTAGTAGTAAAAGAATGGAGCTTCACCAAAGACACAGACACTAACACCCTTTCCTGAGGATCTGTGATGAATGGAGGATTCTGAGACTTATTTAATAAATATGCCTTATGTTTTCAGAGATTGTTTCAGACCCTTGGGCCAGTTCTGATTCTTGTCTGTGTAACGCAGAGATTAAATTATCTCTCTCTCTCTCTCTCTCTCTCTCTCTCTCAACCCCCCCACCCCTTCACTTCATCATTCTTTCTCTTATTTTTGCACTCCATTTCTTATTCTCTTGCTATCTCTTTCTTTTTAAATTTATCTCTCATTGCTTTCTCTCACTCTTACTTCCAGTCTTTGTCACTCACTTATTGCTTTCTGTCATTTGTTCATCTTTGTAGCATTTGTTCTACACTCTAAAACTCCTGCTTACACTCTTTACACCCTTTTGTTCCTTTTGTTTTATATATATATATATATATATATATATATATATATATATGTGTGTGTGTGTGTGTGTGTGTATGTATGTATACACACACACTTTCCTGTGTTTGGTCTGTGTGTGTGTGTGTGTATAAATGGGTTGGCTCTATTTTTGCAGGGTGCAGTACTTTGAGTGGGAGGGAGGTAGAACACACCCCTGTTGGAGTGCGTCACCCCATGTTTGCAGCAGCTAAAAACAGAACCGTTACACACGTGGCCCTGCACACTGCCACACACACAACCACACACAACACACCATGTGAGCTTTCACACCAAAAGTCACGCTGCCTTTTATAGCTGAACAGTGCCAAAATACGTCTGTTTCTATTCAGACACTTACCAGATGTTAAAAAAAATGTAGTCAAAAAATGTTTTCTGTGGGAATATATAGGTAAATAAGACAGGGCTTTGCAGACCTGGGTTTCAAACAGAGATTTAAGAGGGAATGCTGGGATTCCTAACAACAATACAAGGGAAAAATTAAAGCTATGAAAATGTAATATTGTGGCGAGGGGAAGAAGCTATTAGTAGGAAAAGGAAATGAGGAAATATGAAAATGAATAACTAGAAACCCAGGTGGCACAACAGGTGTTGCTATCACACAACTCCAGGGTCCTTGGGTTGTGGGTTTGAGCCCCATCTCAGGTAACTGTCTGTATGGAGCTTGGTGTGTTCTCCCTGTGTCTGGGTGGGTTTCCTCCCATGATCCAAAAACACACCATGGTAAGTTGATGGGCCATGCTACATTATCACTCAAGTTTAAGCCCTGATTTGACATGAAGGCAGGATGTTCAGTCACTGATGACTAAACCAGTAACTGACACACTAAGGAAATATGTCCCCGAGTTTCCTCCCACAGTCCAAAAATGATGGCAAATTGGCTACTCAAGTGTCCGTAGATGTGAGTGAAAGTTTGAGTGCATGAGTCTCCTGAGCACATGTAGATCTAGGTGGAATTGAGGTTGGAGAAGGCGGGGCTGAAGGGAAGGGCATCACTCATTTAACGGTTTATTTTGGGCTCTGAGATGCTAGTGCAACCTCTGGTGGGTAGTGCACCTTTTAAATGAAGGTTTGATGAAAAGTATAAACTTAATATTTGTGAAAGTAAAATTTTAAAAATGTATTTAATACAGAATATGCTGCATATGAAGACTTTTTTTTTAATCTTGATATTAATGGGAGTGATCGTATTTACACATTTCAATGTATTAGTTATAAATCCAGCTTTTGGTTTCTCAGTTATTTTGCCCCAATTTAATGTCAACATATGAACACATTCAATACTGTATTCTGATGTTTCTGGGCCATTCATGTTTACAAATATTAAAATTCACATACCACTTTTCCCTTAAGTGCTGAGCCAATTTTAATAAACCTCTGACCCCAGTGATACTCACTGTATGTTATCTGTGACGGTGTGATAAACATATTCCTCTGACAATCCAACCACTTTCTTGAATAGAACAGCATTAATATAACACCAAAACCCTATTAAATGGCTGGCAATGTGTTGTGTATGAATGTTTGAATGCCTATACTGGCTGCGTTCATCTGGCTCATCATCATCTGTCTCTGACCATAGATCACTTAGGCTCTGATTGATCTCATATGTTCACTCATTCATCTCCATCCAGAACCATGTGTCCTTGTGTCCATCCAGTTCTTCTGCCTTCATTAGTCATCCCCTCACATTTCTCACTTTCATCCACACTTATCGTCTTTATTCTGTCTCTACATGACCTTTCCCTCTCCTCTCCTCTGTCTTCTTTTCCTTTATCGGCTTTATCACCCTTTTGCTCTTCTGTTCTCCTTTTATTCACTTTATAACATTTTATTGCCAAGGTTTCTGCAGACAGTATGAGATCAAATTTGCCAGTTCCTCTGGCATGTGTTCTGGCATGAAGGGTATTAATGGGATGTTTGTTCTCCCTTTGCACAGTAGCAACCTCTTTACTTCTGGGATCTTAGAGCTTTGCTAGGAGGATTTGATGGTAATTCAGCATTAGTAAAATCAGGCATTGGACGGAGCACAAACACAGCTCCAACTCATTTCAAAGACAGGACTCCATCACCTCAGTTTCATTGCTTTATTTTGTGTTGTAAGCACTGTTTTGAATGTACTGGATGGAGTACTGGTTATATTGGGAAATTTGTTGTTTGGTTTTAGTGGCCGCGAGGATATTTGTTGTTAATAGAGCTTTTGGGATGTTTTTTTTTTGGGGGGTATGATTTTGATTGCATAGTTGTGAATTATTTTGAATGTATTTTGGTGGGCTGTATTTGTATTTGGAGAGGTTATTGTTAGATTGGGTTGGGTTTTGGTGTGATATTATTGTATTGTGGGATCTTTGATTGTTTTTCTATATGTTTTAGGTTGAGTTTTTCTGATACTCTGTGGGGTTTTGATTGTGCTGTGTTCAGCTTTGATTCCGTTGGACAGGGTTTTGTTTGTTGAATGTGGCTTGATGAGACACGTGCCTTGACATTTCTATAAAGCATTGTATAAAATGTGTTTCATGCCATCGCCTGAAGTGGTCTGAGTGATGAAATATAAATTAGATTTAAATGCATTTACATCTGAACTCTTATGTGAATAATCTCTATGCAGAAACAGGTCTTGTATTCAGGACATATGGAAGGACCAGTTGAAAAGAAAGGTCAATATGTTCTTCTTTGGCCTTGTTCAGAAGAAGGCTTGCCAAATTTATTGTTAAAGGCATGGACGATATTCTAGTTTTTCCTTCATGTAATGGTTTGATTCCACATGTTAGGTCTTTGATTTCCAGATTTATTCTCTGGCTCAGCGTGGGGTCAGATTGCAGTGAACAATGTATTGCTTATTGAAAGGTTTCAAGTCATTAGTACCTCTGCTACTTTCCTGAGGACAAAAGGACTTTACACTGAAATAACCTGCAGCTCCCTCCTACTGGCTATGAGCATGTGATCTCCTCATCAGTGACTACTGTGAAAATTTCACTGATACCTGCTCAGTGTGAATAAGAGAGGTGCCTTTTCTAATGTGGGCTGGAACAGACTTGTCAAATTCTTTCAGATTTTAATTGGTTGTTTTCCATTCATGCTGCCATTGCTTAGCTTCGGTTTTTATGCAAATGTCTCGGCAGACTCCTTGTCCAATTCACTGGGCTGGGCGGTTTATTCAGCAGTAATTAAAATAGATGGTGTCAACAGGTTTATTGAGTGTTAATTATGTTCATTGCTCATGTGACACAGAGACCATTGCGAGGACGTCACTTGTTTGTTATGCTTAGTCTGCTTTTAGAGTATCTCTCAAAGCCTTCCTGCTATTATAGAGTTCATGGTAATAACTTCAGGCTTTGCTGAGATTTTTTTTTTCCTTTTAGCCTTAATGCAGTTGTAGCAGCTTGGGAATCCTAAAGATCTACTTATCCTATGCAGAAAGAGTTTTAATGGTGGTTTAATGCTTATGTTTATCAATCGTTCAGTACTGCATTGATCCAAAGTTAATGTGTTTGGCCAGTCATAGCTTATGTGTTTTAATGGTTGAAGTAGGGCTACTCTGAAATTAATGAATGAGCTACAGTTCACTGCTGCTTCGTTTTATTTATTTATTTTTTCAGTCTGTAACTGCTATTTTATATCTTTCTTGAAAGGTTGGCTTAGAAAATAACGTCTTTCTACTGCCTTCATAATGCGCTACAAATGTCTTAAGCTAAAAGCATTTGTATTTAAAACTCCAATTCAAAAATCTCCTTTTTGATTCACAATATTGTTGTTGTATTTGGTTAGATGTTGGCTATTTGTGAGGAATTTGGCTGTACTGGATGTGGATGTGTGTATATATATTCACTCACCCATTGAAATACATGGATTCAAGTGTTCCAGTCACTTCCATGGCCATACCATTGGTGCATAATACCTAGCAGACTGCCTCTACAAACATTTGTGAATCACTTTGTGTCAGTGTGGGTTGCTCTTATGAGCTCAGTGAATTTCAACATGACATGGTGATAGGATGCCACCTGTGCAACAAGTCCAGTTGTGAAATTTCCTCACTACTATTATTCCAGTACTCTACTAATATTCCACAGTCAAATGTCAGTGGTATTATAACAAAATGGAATGATAGCAACTTGGCCATGAAGTGGTAGGCCACGTAAAATGGCAGAGATTGGTCAGCAGTTACTCGGGCACATAGTGCACAGAGATTGCCAACTTTCTACAGATCACTACAGACCTCCAAACGTCACGTGACCTTCAGATTAGCTCAAGAACAGTGCGTAGAGAGATTCACGGAATGTGTTTCCATGGCCAAGCAGCTGCATCCAAGCCAAACATCAACAAGCACAATGCAAAGGGTCAGATGCAGTGATGTAAAGCATGCTGCCACTGGACTCTATAGCATCGGTAGCATCCATCCAGCAATCCAATAGAGGATTCTGGGTTTCTGACTTCATTGTGCTTAGTGTAAAGTTTGGTGGAGGGGAGTATGGTGTGGGGTTATTTTTCAGGAAATGGATCCGGCCACTTAGTTCCAGTGAAAGGAACACTTAATTATAATTCCAAGGAAGTTTTCTCATGTTTAAATAGTAATAGTTTCAGAAAACCTGGAGAAATCTCTATACGTAAGAGAAAAGGCCCAAAACCTCTATTAGCTTGCTGTGGCCTTCAAGTCCTCAGACAGCACTGAATTAAATACAAAAACAATTCACTTCATGGGCTCAGAAACACTTCCCAAATCCAAATGTAATACTTTTTTTGAAATCATGGATGCTGCATCCTACAGGCTAAAGAAGAGAGTGACCATCCGACTTGTTATAGCTGCACAGTTAAAAAGCAAGCATCCAGTATGGTATGGGGGTGCATTTGAGCACACGGCATTGGCAACTTGCCACATCTTAAAAGGCATATTGCCATCCGGAACTTTGTCTTTTTCAGGGAAGGAAACTAGTCTAGATCTGTCACTCAATGAAATAATTTGGCACATGAAATGAAAAGCAGTATAATGGAGATCCTCGGCTGTTAAGCTGCTGAAATCCTATAAAATAAAAGGGATAATATTTCACTTTCAAACCACAGCACTTGTTCTTCTCAGTTCCCAAGCATTTATAGGGTGTCATTAAAAAAAAAAAAAGTAATGATAAACAGTTGTAAACATGCCTCTGTCCCAACGTTTTTGGAAAGTTTTGCTGGCATTGAATGTTGAAAACAATGAATATTTTTCAACTTTAAAAAATTTGTCTTTGTAATGTTTTAAATTGAATATATGGTTTAAATGTTTCGTTTTGTACAGTGTCCCAACTTTTTTCGGAAATGGGTTTGTAATTCAAATATACAAAATTCAAATTCAAAACCTTGTCAGTTATTTAGCTCTGAATCCTTCCCAGACACTATTACTGAAGCAAACTCCCTGTTAATACCCTTAATTTCAGATTAAATATTAGATGAAAAGGTGCCCACAAACATTTGGATATTTTACTTAGTTTTTTTAACAGCTAGGATTTTCTTAATAAAATAATAAAACGTTATTAGACCAGGGATTTACTTTCAGTCTTCAGTGTGCAGTCAATGATCCATACACAGTTTGTATTAGTGTTCAGTTTACTTTAGCCTGGTAAAGGATGCTTGCCTTTTCCAACTGTGTCTGAATAGACACAACATGACTTTTCAGAGTGAAAGGGAAAAGACAGCTGTGAAGGAGGGGAAAAGCATCACTGGCCTTTGGCTGAGTGTTGAATTCAGGTGTAATGTGATTACTGCCGCCTTTGTCTTCTCTCTCCGTCCCGCTGACTGCTCTCATGCCTCTGGGAGGAAAATGGGTCGCCATGGACACTCGGCCTTTAGAGTCAGCTTCAGACCTCAGAGGAACCAACACCAAACTGGCTGTGCTCAACCACCTTACCGATTCAGTCAGGAGGAAGAATACACTACTGGTGTGTGTGTGACCTTGGAAACGGATTGAAAATATTTGTTTGTGTTTGCCTGGTGTTGCTGTTCTTTTCCCTAAGGAGACTTATGACGTCTGTGTGGCTTTTCCAACCTTTTATTATATTAAATATAATTTCCTGTTCTGTAATGCTGCCCTGTACTGTGCCTCTCTCAGAAAGTACTCCCAGTAGAAACGCATGTAACAAACTGCTGAATTCAGACTGAAACCCTCTGGGACATCATAACACATTTCAAACACTTCTGCTGCTCCTTTCATATGTCTGACTCCTTCAGAGCACTGCAGTGAAAGAATTGCTTCCTCACTACCAGGAACAGCATGACATTTATTCTGTTTAATTAGTGTTTATTTAATTATTTTTCAACTTTTATACACTAATACAACTTACAAAAAAATAATAAAAAAAGAAGAGTGTCTCTTTTATTAGTTTGTGTAGCTATCTCTCGTCTCCTCTCTCTCATTCACTCAAGTACAAACTTTCCTCTCTTTTTCTTTTTTCTCTCCATTTCATTCAAATTCTTGTTTCTCTTGCTTGGAAAAAAAATGAATTATGGCTGTTCTATGTGCAAAAACCTTGGAGAAATTAGAGGAAAATGTTGAAGAAGGAGTAAATAAGACACTAGGGAATTCAGGACATGGGCTCTTTAATATGTTGCGTAGTTTACTATGAAGTTAGTGATTAATAAGCAGAGATGGCAAGGGGTTAAATGCTGGCAATGTTATCAGTGTAGGTTATGAATGTGCTCTACCTGCTTCTCTCTCTTTCTCTTCTCTCCTCTCCTCCTCTCCTCCTACCCTCCAGTCTGAATGGAATAGTGGCAGACCGTCTGGCTAAACAGAGCTCAATAATTCATCTGTCAGCATCTGGGAAAGGAGCCAGACGTTTATAAAGTCCCAGCACCCGGGTGAGGCTCACAGCTCTTCCTGCAAAGTCACATCTCCACGGCTGTGCTCTGTCCTCCATCACTGCTCTCCCACAGCTCTGGAGAAAGAGTGAAGATGAGCCTGGAAAAGAGTGAGCAGGATGAATACAGACATGAGCTTAAGGTCAAACAGAAATCACGCAGTCTGGCTTTCTATTCTTCCCAAGGTACTAAAAGGTCTTGTCCATTCAACACTGACTGATGAAAGGTTAAGGAATAAAGACATAAGGCACTGACACTTTTTTTCTTTTCTTTTCCTTTTTTTTTTTTTTTTTTTTTTTTTTTTTAAGAGCTGGAGCTTTAACTGTGAAATTTGATTTTCGAAGTAATTGTGTTGCTAGATATTGGATTCATTGTAGTGCTATTGCATTCATTTTTTTTTATCATTTTAATCTGTGCACATTCAGTTATGCTTTAATTTGACTTTTCATTTCATTACATTCAGCTGAATTCTGTGGTGTTGTGGTGCACTCTCTCTCTCTCTATATATATATATATATGTATCTTTCTAGATCTCTCACTCTGTCTCTTTCTCCAGCCCCTCTCTTTTCCTCCATCTTCCATATCCCCCTCTCCTCCCCAACCTTAAAGATATTTGCTTTCCTTTCCCTTTTATCTTTGCCTTTTTGCTCACCCTCCTGTCTCTCAGCCCCCACTCTCTCTCTCTCTCTCTCATCTTTATTCCCCCTCCCTCACCCCACCCAGCTGTTTCCTCTCGATTTCCCCGTCGCAGGAATCAGGTCACACTGCTGCAGCCGACAGCGGGTGAACAAGGCGAAAGCAATAAGCAGCAGCAGTACCTCCCATACATCACTGGCTCCGCTGACATCATCGCTTTGTGACACACACGAACACTGCCCCTATATGCTCTTCGTTTGGGCTGCCCTCACTGCAGGCCGAGTGAAGGTGAGGCAAGGTGGCCATAGGCATGGGTGTCACGTCCGGTCCCAAGGGTCTCAAGGGTCCTTTCTCTCTCCTCTCCTCTCTCCGGGCTCAAGCTTAATTGAATACACCAGCGTGTAATGAGTTTAATGGCAGCTGGGCTGGGACTGGAGCAGTAATGATATCCAAGGAGTCGCTGAGGGTCAGAGTCATTCAGTTTGATCAGAAAATGTCACTGAACCCCTTTAGTCACTGTGTTCACTAATGGAGTCTTCCTCTTGCGTGACACCTTCACGGATCCAGATCCACAGGTAAGCTGCATGTCTAAACGACCCCTTTTATTGACCAACCCATGCTCCGCCCACAAATACATTCCTGTGTATCAACCGTCGTCAAGTAGGACAAGCTTTACAGAATATTGGCCAAATAAATCCACTTAATGATGGCTACTTAAGGTAATTAAGCGATATGGCCAGCTCAGTCTGGTACTAACACTGTTAGGATAGATCAGAAGTTTTTCTCCTGTGTAACCAGTCTGATGTTAGCCTTTATTTTTATCTCTTAGGCACTGATATCACTGTCTTCAATGTTAAGCAGTGCCTCCGGGACCTCATTCTCTGGAGTGACGGAGCACCATTCAACTTGGTATTGAGTTGGAGTGGTGTGATCCAAAATAATCACCCAATATCAGGAGCAGACCTCAACAACCTCTTCACTGAATGCTATCAAATCCTCACAGAAATATTCCAACATTTAATGTAAAGCATTTCCAACAAAGGGGGACACTCCTGTTAATAACTGTGATTATATTAATTCTATATTAATGCTGTCGTTTCAGAAGAGGAGCAGATGAGCAAACATCCATTAGTATTTGGGCATATGACACACTAGAGGATTTGCTAGCAGATCTGCACTGTTGTGTAGGAATGAGTGTTTGAGCATAAATGTGCCATTGTGTGATAGAGGTTGACATGGATATCAACTGCGACATGATTTGCTGTCTATGGGCCTGGCAATGATTAGAAGCATTTGTGGATAAAAGACACAGGTGTGTGTTTGTGATTGAAGTGTTGTTCTGTGATAAAGCATAGAATGGCTCTGATATTGATGTTGGTGTCATTTCAGTAATCTATGTGTGTTTGACAATACACTCTGGCTCGATTTGCCTCCTACAACCTACACAGGCAGCTGTGCATGTCTGCAGCATTTTAACAAAACACTTTTTCCTCTTGTTACCAGAGCAGTGTTAGTCAGTGACAGCATAGCATAACAGATCCAGTCTCCATTCTAATGTCCATTACATTCAGTGCTATTAGCTGGCATAAGAGTTCCGGTCATTGATGATGCTTTTCCACTGACGGTAGCTACTCTACTCAACTTAATCTAGTACCTGGATGCTTTCCACTGCCACAGCTCCCCCCAGAAATGTAGTTGGTGATGTTGCAAAACACTGTCTCTAATGGGAACAGCAGGTTTTGGAAACCACAACAACGGCAGTGGTAATGTTAAGAATGAAAGCATTGGTTACTCATTGTGTATTTGCATGTTGCTGTTGCTTTTTGGGACAGAACACAGCTTCACCGCACATCATTGCAGACAGATCAGTAGAGTTTATTCCTTCCTCAAGCTCTTGCTGGATTTTGCCCATGGACACAATGCCAGGTTTAGTCCACAGTTTAGTTTATAGCTTGCTTGGAACCACAAAGGAGCAGATACTAAAAAAGTACATGCTTCCAGGTACCAAATTTTCCTAATGGAAAAGCAAAAATAAATAAATAAATAAATATATTACAGTCATTTAAATAGTGGGTTCTAGTCCCGCTCTGGGTGAGGAGTGTGGTGTGTTCTCCCTGTGTCCGCGTGGGTTTCCTCCGGGTGCTCCGGTTTCTTCCACAGTCCAAAAACACGTTGGTAGGTGGATTGGTGACGCAAAAGTGTCCATAGGTGTGAGTGAATGTGTGTGTGTGTGTCTGTGTTGCCCTGTGAAGGACTGGTGCCCCCTCCAGGGTGTGATCCCGCTTTGAGTCCACCTCCGGACCCACCGTGACCCTGAACTGGATAAACGGTTACAGACAATGAATGAAAAGATGAGACAGTGAAAAGGTGCCATTACTGTTCTCCTCAAAGTGCACGGAGCTATGCAGTATGGTTAGTTAACAGTACTGCAATAAAAAAGGAGTAGTTTGCTTTACTTGTCTCAAAAATATATATAAAATATACGCACAAAAGCATGTGCATGCCCTCATCCTCCCAGTTTGGTGGCATTTTGTGTGATTGGAGAATTCTAACTTGAGGTTGAAAATGGCAGCATCTAAACTGTGGAGAAAAAATAACTGAAATCAAATAAAATAGAGTTACACCTCATGCTGGCAAATGGTGCCTATGTAGACAGCTCAGAAGGTGAGACACGATGTGTATGTGGCGGGGTGGTGTTTGTTTGTGTTTGTCTGGTGCAGACTGATGAAGCACAGTAGATGTGAGTGCTTGCCCTTTGCTGCAGAAGCTGAAGAGATGAGCTGCTCTCAGAAAGCTCTAGTGCGCTGTGCTCTCCAGTGAGCTCTGTGCTGAGCTAAAGGCCAAGCGCAGATGATGTCGGGTGAAGAGAGGACAAACGTGACCTTGTGCTTCCTTATCTCATTACGCCATTTAGCATATTTCCATAATCACCAGCTGCCTTGTAAGGCTTTATAAGATTTTGCCACTAATGTGGCTACATTTGAACCCTTACAGGAGAAGAAAAACATCCGTAAATTACAATAATATATCTATATTTTTTCCCAATTACATTTGGACAGTTGAATTCAATTGTCAAAATGTAACTGAATTAATTCGTCCAAATGTAATTGGACAAATTCATTTCATCATCATGAACTGTCACACCATTTAAAGGTTAGATCTTAGATCATGTAAAGGAAAAGGACATTATAGGGTTTCATGTAACAGTGAAGAAAGTATAGATTTTGAATCTTAAAGGTGACATTTATGATTGTAATCAAAAAACACTTCTTAAAAAAATTCAGATGTTTCTTCTTCATTTTCTAGCTTTGTTTTTCTGCTGGAAATGAGTAAAAACACCAAACTATTAATAATATTGTAATGATAATAATATTGACTTGTTTTTGCTGTTTCATATTAAGGTTGAAACGTCTCCAAATTTGGGAGACATCTAACTGCATTACCAAAAGTGCTACCAAACAAAGCAACTCATGTTACAAATGAGTTTCTGTGGAAATTCAAAAATAAAAGCTTACAGAGAAGTTAAACTTCAGCCAAGTACAAACAACCAAACACCTCAATCATACCACTCCACCATAAAAGACGCAGAGATCCTGAACTTTAACAATCCAGAGAGAACTGTGTTTCCCCACAATCGTCAAAGGTCTGGGATCTGGAAATTCTTCCATTTTCTTTTTCTCTGTAGCAGTTTCTTGCCAGATGCTCATCCATAAGATTGAAGTGTCTCCCCGCAATGGAACGATGAACAGATATTTTGTTATATCAACACCTGTTGATATTTTCAGACCTGAAGTGAGTGTGAGCTTGAAGTTTTTCCTTTTTCTCAAAGACTAAATATATTGTTTACCTTTTAGTGACAGTTTTAGCGGTCAGACAAGTTTTGAAGGGTGGGGGGGTGGGTGGGGGTGATGAGCTCTTTCCCCTCGCTGCCGTTGTATGCTTAGCCGAACCTATGTGTGCTTTTAGGTCCTTTACACCTTTATTTGCTACACATGGGAAAACATTTATTCATTCATTATCTGTAAGCGCTTATCCAGTTCAGGGTCGCGGTGGGTCCAGGAATCATTGGGCGCAAGGCGGGAATACACCCTGAAGGGGGCGCCAGCCCTTCACAGAGCAACACAGACACACACACGGACACTTTTTTTTTTTTGTTGCCAATCCACCTACCAACGTGTGTTTTTGGACTGTGGGAGGAAACCGGAGCACCCGGAGGAAACCCACGCAGACACGTGGAGAACACACCAACTCCTCACAGACAGTCACCCGGAGCGGGAATCGAACCCACAACCTCCAGGTCCCTGGAGCTGTGTGACTGCGACACTACTTGCTGCACCACCGTGTCGCCCATGGGAAAACTTGGGAATTTCTTTTTTTAATTCATCCAAGAACTTACATTTACGTTTCGGCATAGCTGCTCGAGATGAGGGTGGGTACATGAGCTTTGCCTGACGTAAACAAGGACTACTGACGTGCAGACTGACCAATTAAATGTTTACAGAGAAGGTTATCGACCAATAACGGTAGCTCTACAGTCAGACCGTCCAATCAGAAGATTTTAGGCTACTTCACCACGCCGCCTTCTCACTCAAGTGAACCCATCAGAGTAGGGGAGGGAGGGACTAGTTTGTGAGCGAAACGCTTCTCGAAGTTCTATGTAAGCTCTAGAAAAAGAAAATGTTTTAAGTTTAAAAAAGAGGACATGTCCGGGTAAAAGTTAAATTATGGTATATTTAGTGTCTTTACCTGTGGTCACCACTGTGACATGTAACAACACATTTTAGGAGCGTAATAGATGTTGTTTTACCTAGCGTGACCCCAATGCATAATAATTTAGACTCAGTGTGATACTGATAATATAAAACTTTTGCTATGTGTGACAGGAGAAGTCAGTAGTATGATCATCAAACTTGAACTTTCCTGTCGCAGCTGTTGAAGGCCATGCAAGCAGACTGTGAGGACAGCTTATTTGCAGACGATCATTATCCAGATCATCATGCTGCAGGCCCTGCAAGAATGAACTTTTACTTATGAGTCATGTACACACACAGACACACACACAAAAAAACAATACCAAACCAACTCGCTCTATGCCCCCACTTGCATACAATTATTTATTAAAGGAGCCCTTTAATCACCTATTCACTGCATTAGCACCTTATTTTGAAGATCTGGAAATCTTACAAATTCACAAACAATGGAATAAAACAACCCTCTCAGTTTTTTGTGGGCTGCCGAAATCAGAAAACACTAGGTAAAATGTTTTATGATGATTTTTTGCTGCTTCTTATATAGAGGGCAGAGACTTTAGGATCTTTAGAATGCACTTTAGAAGTGGCTTAAATCTGATTAAATATGATGAAGAACTCAAAGTGGGAAGAAAGAGAACCAGTTGAAAATGACAAAACCTGAGCTGCTTCTCTCACTCCTTGCTCTTGGACTCTCACGCAGAACTGAGCTATGGCTTATTCTCATTTAAAGAAACAGGTTCTAAAACTGCTCATTTTGAGTAGGGCTATTTAGACAGGGTGAGGACATTAGTGTATTGTCTGATGTTTGTGCTTTGTGTTTTTTAACCAAAGCTTATCACAGATATTTTATTAACACACTGACTCCAGAAAACTGGGTTAACTTGTCAGGTGGTATAATGTGTCTCCTTTAAAGTCCTAATAGGTAAACCGCGTAAAGACACTGTAATATTCTGACCTGGACCTGATCATGTAACTGATAAACTATTGAGGATTATTGAAAGCAAAATGTTTATTTTAACTGCTGAGACTTTTCTAGCCTTTACACCACAGGTTTAGCCATCCAGGAAACTCACTGACCAATCGCATGTGTTTGTACATGTCACAAATGATGCTAGTCAGCCAATCACATCTGTGCAGTATGACGAGAGCTAAGACTCAGTTGAATGGCACACACAGGACAGAGCTCCAGACACCGCTGTCCTGGGAGCAGTAAAAATTACCCGTGGAACAAGATAAAACATGTCATTAGGCATTTTATTTAAATATGATTTGTTTTTTCAAAATCATTGTATTATTTTTAAATTTTACATGAAAGGACAAAATATTTTATTTAGAGTATTTATTAATAATTAATCAAATTCGGTGTGAAAATAGACAAATATTGTTGAAATATATTACATTGTTAATTGTAATTTGATTTAACATTCAGTTGTTTTTAACCGCATAAAATATTGTTAACTATGACTGCTTCAGGATATCACATATGACACCGATCACGATTCAAGTTAGACCTTATAAAGTTCTGGACCTTGGCGTGAGGAAATGTTTTCTAACTGGACCTTAATGAATATAGAACTATTAATTACCCCTGACCTAAAGTAAACTTTACAGAGGGATAATTTTACATTTTTAAAATGCAAACCCTGCAGTCAATACAAGAGTCAGGGAATGGGGAAAGGTAAACTATCATAGTGTTACAGCAAGTAACGGGTTACATGCTCTTTACTGAATTGGTGTACAGGCTCAGGTACACTCCACACTGCATAATTTAAGAAATAATATGAGAGGAAGGGGGAAGACCGACAGGGACAATGGGTCACTTCACCACACAGCTTAACAACCGTCTCCAAACACGATCAAACATGGCAAACACAATGACACAAAGCTGCACACTAATAAACAACAGAGTCTCTCCCCAGGGGGACTGGAGAGGCATTTACGTGGCTCTGCTCCCTTCCAGCCTTAACCCATGTTGGGCTATGCAAAGGCCATACTATTTGAAGGGTTAGATGAAAAAGTTTTTGTCTGTACAGCGTGTTCTCTGACTAAAGATATTAAAGACCCCAGTCACAGTCTACTACCTATTTTCCTGAGAGTGTGCACTCATAACCTTATAGCCCCAGAGCACTCTTTCCTCAATTCTACCTGTCACGTCATTTTCTTGTTATTAGCAGTGTGGGTTGGGGTAAAGTAAGACACTGCACAGTACTCCCATATCATGATTGTATCATTATATATTAAAAATACAGCTATTCCTCTATATACACACACGTTCCATTCCAAGAGCATGTTTTCCAGTCAGATATGTTTGAGAGCACAGCAAAGGTATTCAGCATTTTAGGAAGTCACACAACCAAGTGGTAGATACATTAATGCTAAGCATTCCCACTAATTGAGCTGTAAACAGATTTTAAACAAATAGACACAGACATTCATATGTATTAAAATTTGTAAGAGGATTACTGTACACTGGTGACCTTGATTTAAAGATATTTTTATACGAATGTCCCATGGAGATTCTTACCTTGAGCTTGTGTGATTGGTGAAAACTCACAAACATATGCTTCTGCTGGAATAGGACTAGTTTACAGGGACTGGGAATAAAGGCTTTCTTTCACTACAGCAGCCATTGCAGGTATAGGGAATATTGCCTTTCCTCTTTAAGTTAACAGTATCATGGTAATGATTAACAAATAGTATATGGTAAAGCTCTGGTCTGAGGCATTAAGTATAGACATTCAGTTTATTTTTCACCCAGATAGGAGAGTATCTTTGTAGATGTCCCAATTCATATATGTTACTAGTGTCTTATCTAATTCTGCTTATGAGATTCAGCACTTTTTCTGTTAGCAATAAAATGCTGATTGATTTATGAGCTCATTTGCATATTATGGATTAATTAGTATTGTAAAGGGTGGCACGGTGGTGCAGCAGGTAGTGTCGCAGTCACACAGCTCCAGGGACCTGGAGGTTGTGGGTTCGATTCCCGCTCCGGGTGACTGTCTGTGAGGAGTTGGTGTGTTCTCTCCGTGTCTGCGTGGGTTTCCTCCGGGTGCTCCGGTTTCCTCCCACAGTCCAAAAACACACGTTGGTAGGTGAATTGGCGACTCAAAAGTGTCCGTGAATGTGTCTGTGTGTCTGTGTTGCCCTGTGAAGGACTGGCGCCCCCTCCAGGGTGTATTCCTGCCTGCCACCGCGACCCTGAACTGGATAAGCGGTTACAGATAATGAATGAATAGTATTGTAAAGACCAACATCATGATCACAACAACCTACAATATACTGTGCAGTCCTGGTGTAAAACAGTATGAATTAACCTTCTACATATGTTCCCATTAGACTGAAAGTGGTCTAAAGAGGTGTATGCATGGTTCTATGCAATGTATATGTGCAAGGACCTGGATGGAGAAAGGTTAAACTAAAAATTGCAGGGTAATGCTGTAGAATCAAAGCTCCTGCAGCACTTGATGTGTGCCTAGACGTTCTGACACTCTGAATTACATCCTACACTTGTTACAGCGACGTCGCTATAATTGCCTGTTATTTCACTATTCAAATAAGACCTCTGATTACTTCTGACAGTGTGCTGTCTCTTTCAGTCATCAAATCAGTGATGTTTGACAACAGCCGTCCCAAGGCATGTAGAATTATTTGGTTCGATTTGGCACTGAATAATTTCATGAATCTCTGTTTATAAAATGATTCTAAACCTTCAGACGTTAAACCAGCTGTAGGTCTAGCCTCACACACATGCTGTGTGTCACTAAGTCATTAAGTCTTGTAAAGATTCAGTCCCTATAATAAATCAGTCATGTTATTGATCAATCAGTACATTACCACATTGTGAATGACAGATGAACTTTGCCACAGAACACTGAACAGTGTGTGACATGACATTCATGTTCACAGTAATCAGTCACGGTAGTGTTGAGCTGTATTGGGAAAAAAAACCTTCCACACATAGCTTGTGTCTATATTTAATTTTCAGGCTGGTGAATTAGTTGTGAATAACATTTATGTATCAGTGTCATTTTACCACCAAATGTTAGAAAAGAATATTCATGACAGTGATTATTTATTATTGTCAAGCTCATTTCTATAACCTGCAACTAACAAGAGATCAATCACCTTGGTTTGTAGTCAATTTCCGGACCAGGTTATGCTCCACAAACCCATGGGGTGGCCAGTACCAAATCTCTATCATCCAGGCCACTAGGTGTCAGTATAAGGGGTCTGTGTAATAATGTGAAGAAGAATCTTTGGGGCAAATAATTTATTGTTACCTTAAGGTCTTAAAAGTTTGATTTGCCAAAAGTAAGAGTCTCTGTAATCCATTTTCATTCATTCATTCATTCATTATCTGTAACCGCTTATCCAGTTCAGGGTCGCGGTGGGTCCAGAGCCTACCTGGAATCATTGGGCGCAAGGCAGGAATACACCCTGGAGGGGGCGCCTTCACAGGGCAACACACACACACACACAGACACACACTCACTCACTCACACCTATGGACAATTTTTGAGTCGCCAATCCACCTACCAACATGTGTTTTTGGACTGTGGGAGGAAACCGGAGCACCCGGAGGAAACCCATGTGGACACGGGGAGAACACACCAACTCCTCACAGACAGTCACCCAGAGCGGGAATCGAACCCACAACCTCCAGGCCCCTGGAGCTGTGTGACTGCGACACTACCTGCTGCGCCACCGTGCCGCCCTAATCCATTTTTAGTGTCACAAAAAAAACTTTTCAAAGACTCACTCATAGCTGTTTCAGTAAGACACACTCTTGCTCTGAAGATGGTGAGTGAATTGCAACTGGTAGTGTCACTGCCACAACATGACAGGGTCCAGGGTTTGATTCTTGCTTTGGGTCAATGTCTGTGAAGAATTTGTTCTCTGTTCTCTCTGTGCACTCATGGGTTTCCTCTGAGTGCTCTGGTTTCCTCTCACAATCTAAATACCTATTGATAGGTAGATCTATACCTATTAACCTATTGATAGGTAATCAATAAACCTATTGATAGGTAATCTCCACAGGTTTGAACGTGGGAGACTGCGTGAGTGTGTGATGCCCTGTGATGGACAGACTTGAGTTATTGATTTAGAGGCATTATAGGCTGTCCTCATTGGGTGCACATTTGAATTATTTGGGTGGGCAACAACAAACATTTTGCTTTGCTTATTATAAAAATTTTAAACAAAGGTATAGTATAATTCATGATGGAAGGAGGGCAACAAAATAAATACAATTACAGCATCCAGTTTGTGTACAAGGGTCTGAGGCCAATACCCTGTGAAAAAGAGAAAATATTTCTCTTAGGCTCATCTCTCTCTCGCTTGCTCTCGCTCTTTCTCTCTTCTTAATTTCTCATTTGTATTTTCCTGCTTCTTTTTGCTGTATTTCTTCCTTTCAGTCAATCACTCTCATTCTATTTCTCACTGCCTTCCCTCATTCTCTCTCTCTCTCTCTCTCTCTCTCTCTCTCTCTCTCTCTCTCTCTCTGTGTGTGTGTGCAGGCAGACACACCGCTGCTTTACTTTTTGATTTGTGTTTTCTGTGGAATACTGTGGTGGATTAACCCTGTTGTGTGCACTACATGGTTCAGTTCAGCTGCACAAGCATGCCTTCATCATGTGGCTCTCCGCTCTGCCTTACACTCAATTCCCTGCTTAAAGATTTTGACCTGTGCCAGTGAAAAGCAACAACAAATAAATGTGAATGAAAAAAGATGTAAAAATTGAAGAATACATTTTAAAAGGAGCATGAGCATCAATATAGCAGCACGGTGGTGCAGCAGGTAGTGTCGCAGTCACACAGCTCTAGAGACCTGGAGGTTGTGGGTTCGATTCCCGCTCTGGGTGACTGTCTGTGAGGAGTTGGTGTGTTCTCCCTGTGTCCATGTGGGTTTCCTCTGGGTGCTCCGGTTTCCTCCCACAGTCCAAAAACACACGTTGGTAGGTGGATTGGTGACTCAAAAGTGTCCATAGGTGTGAATGAATGTGTGTGTTGCCCTGTGAAGGACTGGCGCCCCCTCCAGGGTGTATTCCCGCCGTGTGCCCAATGACTCCGGGTAGGCTCTGGACCCACCGCGACCCTGAACTGGATAAGCGCTTACAGATAATGAATGAATGAGTGTCAATATGTTAATAATATAATTATATCTGTTATTATTCCTTGGATGACCAAAGGAATCTTCTGTGAGGCAATGCCCCACCTGTAGACACACCCCTGATTTGATTAGAAGAAGAGTTTGTGTGTAGAACTGGTAGAACTCATTTAAATGAATGTGAAGCCCAGTGTGATTGGACCCTAGTCTGGGAACAGTGTGAATGGAGTGCGTGAGGTGGAATGGTTGGAGTGTAGTGATGTGTGGCCTGGTGCTAAGCTGGGCACCGTGATGAGATGCAGTGCTTGGCTGACCTTGTTGGGATGTTTGTGTGGCTGGTTGATGAGCTTTGGCAGAACAACAGAAAGTGAGTGATGAGAATAGCAATTCCTCCCTCCAGTAATCACCCTGGCCTGTGTGTGTGTGTGTGTCCTCAGTTAGCTGAGGTTCCTGAGGGCTTCAGAACAGAATGACAGACAGAAGGGGAATTCTCTGATAAAGACACAAGGATGATTTACCACAGGACCACATTTGTCTTCCCTGCTTAATTCCTCCAGCTCCTGGGGTAATCACACTCTTAAAAATAACACTGTTTAAACGGGTGCTTTGAAGTGATGCCACAGAGAAATCACATTTAATTTCTTAATGAACCTTGCAATAGATTTTTTTTTTCTCACCCAACTCCAGTCGATGCCAGTTCCACTTCCTAGTTAACTCTCCCCCAATCACACGACATCTAATCACGTGCTTCATCTGAAACATGCCGCTGGTCAACACTTCCTATTGAACTGCTACTAATACACCATTACTGAATCTCTCAACACACTGGGAGAAGAACTAACCACACATTCTGTCCACTAACAGATGCCCATGTTGGGTAGTATATAATATGCTGAATGGTGAGGGAGAGAGAGGGAGGGATTTCCTCCCACCCAAAGAGTTTGAGACCATCTATGCTCTTCTGGACCCCCATCCACAGATGACACAATGATCAAACCTCAGCTTTACCAGTGGTAGAGTTTAAACTCAATCAAATCCTTTCATATCACCACAGACCACAAGCAGTTCTTCTATAGATCTTTCTGGTGCTCGAACCCTTATTGTTCAAGAATGGATTCCATTCCTCATATCGCCCAGTATTCATGTATCATAAACTGGTTTGTCATTCTTCTCCATAAACTATTTCTTCTCATGGAATGATAAAGGAATTCATAAGTACTGCCCATTCAACAGTGTCAAATGTGCAGTTAAAAGGTTCTCAGTCACACTCTGGTTGAAAATGTCTTTTTTTTCCCCTTTCTTCCTCATTCATTTTCTTTCAGAGAAAATAGGGCACAATTAATTTACATAATTTATCCATTTAAATTCACTCACAACAGTGAGCTCGTCTGTGCACTCAATGGTTTTTTTTTTTTCGGAGGCAGACTGAACCTAGTCCTAGATTTGGGGAAAATAAAAAGAGACATGGAGTGTGCTGTTTAATCCAAGCCTGGGTTTTATGTACGTCAGAAAATCGCTGTGTTTTTGAAGAGAGGGAGGTGATACAGATGACAATGGGATATTGAACAATAAAACAAAGGGCTTGGGCATCATTGAAAGAAAGTAAATCATTCTGAGGCAGCTGAGAGAGGAGGACTAGGGGAAGATGGGGAAGAGTTGGGATGGTGCTGCCGCTCAGACGTATTGATAAACTGGTTAAGCGTTTAGTATGTTAATGCAAAGTGATTATGTGCCTTGTTTCTACTTCAGGAGCCCAGCTTCATTACTACGCCTGCTGCTGAAATTGTGCTAAACAAATGCAAAAACAATACAATCACTTGATCACTCGGTAACTGATTTTCTCTCATTATTAATGTCACATAACAAATGACTGCAGCTGAGTATGAGTCAGATTTGTTGATGTAATGAAATACATCAATAATGAAATACAGTGCGTGGTCAGATTTATTTGAAAAGTGTTTGTCTGATCAATGCAATCTCACTGAGTTAAAATCAACACGTTTCTACCAGCTGCTGGCCTCATTTATCCATGCATTACTTTGCCAGATTTACTCAGTCTTTTGTTATTGTAGGTAGTGGCAGGTAGTGTTTCTCCCACACAGCTGGGGGTCTGGGTTTAATGTGAGGAGCACTGTCCAAAGATACACTGGTAGGTGTATTGGCTGTGTGGAATTGTCCATGGTTGTGAGTGACGGAGTGACTTTACGTTACAAGAGACGGATGAATACAAGAATTTATGAAGGTTAACTGTATAGCTCCATTGTTGTGTACCCTGCTGTTTGTAGTGTTTCTGCAACTACTTAATAGAATCAGTCGGTTAGTTTGTGTAGAGGTGCTCAACCAAAATGTCTTATTACAGGGAATTTCCGTGTTAATAGAGAGTTTCGCTGAAGTAACATCCTCTGTTCTTGACAGCCATGACAGTACTTTTGAAATCAGATACTGGTGTTAGATGTTTAGTTCTGAATCACTACGCCACTCCCACTGACACCAAAGCATGTGCACAAAGCTCCATCACTCCAGTAAACCCAGTTCCCATTCCACAGACCAGTGCAGGGAAGCTTTATAGTGGTACCACTCTTGCTGAGTGCATCGGGCATGGTGAACTTAAGCTTGTGTGTAACTACTCTAGAGAGTCCCATCTCATTTCATACTTTTCCATTACGTTGTGTGTGTGTGTAATTAAGTGTGTTTCCACATACATCTTAATATAACTGAATAATTATGAAAAGAGTCTCTACTAACTTCATGACACTTAGTTTACTTAACACAGTTGTATAGAGAACCTCGACACAACATTTCTAAGTAAATTAAGTGATGATCCCCCGACATCCTTTTCTGTGGCTTTCTTTTTCCAGCCCAGACCATAAACTATTTAAATGGAGTGTAGCGTCTCTGTGTTCTCTGTCTCTTTCTTACACTGCGCTATCCATTTGTTCTTGTTCATTTCTATGAAAATGCATTTTCTTGTTCTTTCTCTTTTTAGATCATAGTCAAAACTGAAAAGCCCAAGGATACTCTGGACCCTGGACATTCAGTGGGTTATAGAGAGAGTTTCATTCTTTTGAGCTTTCTCTACCCATTATTAAAATCTTCCCTCTCTCATTTTCTACAGAACTCCCCTCATTTACTTGCTAATACACACACAGCCCCTTTAATACTGTGACTGTGCTGGGGGCTAAATCAGCTCTGCGCTTCCTCTGCTGTGTGTGTGTGTGTGTGTGTGTAGGTTTTTTTTCTCTATTCAACTCTTGTGTTTCTCTCTTCATCTGCAGTCACCCCACGCTCCAACACTGCTTAAGGTCCTCAGTGCTATTATTTACAGTGGTCAGTCCACTCAGTGTTCTCCCTTTTTCTCAGGAGTGCTTTAAACCGCAGTCTGAACTTGTAAATGTTTTTTTTTTTTTTTTCCCCACTCAGTTTTTCCACAAAATCCAAGACTATTGCATAGAAATGGTATAAGAAATGTGATGTAAATACCATGGAACTGGTAGCTGAATAAACACAGCATTGTTTAGAGCAGCCTTAATACAGTTGAGTTGAGTGCTCCAGCGACCACTGTTGCAGCACGTGTATGTGCTCCCACTTTAGATCTGAAAACACCCACAGGTGTCTGTGTCTGTCCTTCCTTTGTGCAATGACTCAGCATGGGGCTGCCCTTTGTAGTGTTTTCATGAATGGGTTTGAGCTCTGTTCACTCCACTTTCACACCTGCTTGACCATGGGCATGGCCCAAAAACTGCCTCACCATTCCATTCAGTGTCAGTAGCTAGCTCACTGTGACTCATAACTGGGCATGGTAAGGATCCTCCCTAAATGCAGGCACAATAGTTCATGCCCACATTCTGCCAGCTCACTGTTCAACGCTGACCACAGCTCAATGCATCACTGGATCCTTTCAAAATCCACGACCACGTCCCACTACTGGCACCAAGGATGTGAAAGAGTCATAGAAGACAAGAATTGTATAGTGACATTCTTAATTGCACACAGACACACGAGGACAGTGCCAAATGACACATTATTATTATTGGTGTTATTATTATTATTATTATTATTATTATTAGAAAATAGCTATTGTTGGGATGTGTGCGTGTCTGTAGCCTTATAATCTCTCTCTCTCTCTCTCTCTCTCTCTATGAACCACTGCAGTAGGACGGATGCAGAATGCTTTAAATCTTTAAGTAAGTGTGTAACTGAGCTGTAACTCTGCCCTGACTCTCAGTGGGGTGTGTGCTCTCAGTTGTGTGTGTGTGTGTGAAATCTCAGTGTACGGTGCATTCGACCCATTCCCATCCCTTCATCTTGTGGAACTCAGACTGTGAACCATATATGGATTCTGTGTTTCCTGTGTGTCACGCGCCCACCCCTTTAGCAGAGGCAGAGACACCCCCTCACCTCTTCGTTTCTCCCACATCAATGGGAAAACGGAGAGAACGGGGATGGGGGCGTAACACACCTGTATTAACATAAGCCACGCAATCTCTGGCTATGATTGGCTAAGGCTTTTCTGGAAGGCGGATAGTGAGGAACCAAGTTTGGCGTAGAGGGGGCGGGGCTACGTTGAGCTAACGGCACACGCTAAAATAGGGAACCAATGGTAGCGGGCGGTGGGCGGGGCTTGCCTTAATATGGGTAGGAAAAATAATAATACTGTCGCTTTCTGAGTGTGTTTTGCCTCCTTTCAAGTATTGCAGAGCATCCGAGACCGCGCGCGCGCACACACACATACACACGCACGCGGAGAGAGAAAGAGCTGTTACATAGCTGATATTGTCTTGTATTGTTTTTATATGAAGAGGACGCGCTGTTGAGCTCGTGTTTCTCTCCCACCTGCAGCTCACTCTGGCTTTGGGGGATATTTTGGAATGAGCTGCTTTCTCGCCAGCGTCGTTGTCCCTCCAGCATGGGAACTGCCGTGTCCAGACGGAAGAATCTGAGAAACGATGCCATTTCGTCGGTGGCGGCAAAAGTTAGGTGAGTCCCCCCCCCTCACTGCTCGTACTTGACTCCGCTTTTGTACTTCACCCTGCCCCGCTCCAGACTTCAGCACTAGACCCTGGAAATTCGGTGCAGACATTTACAGCTCCACGCGGCGAGCAGAGGTCCCAGTCTCGCGCTACAGTTCTGAATGCATTATTTTCACCAGAGTGAATTCCTGTTGAATGTAAATGCAGTCACTACAGTGGAAGGACAGCGGGGCATGCAGTGCACACGTCACGTACTTTGCTCATATATGCAGAGCGCGTGCTGAAATGGAAAGCAAGCCCAGTTGACCATTATATTACAGGGGGGAAAAAACAAGACGTGCATTTGCATTATTACAAACTAGTGTTATACAATGGTGCAGCTCACCTTGAAATTGACTCGGTGTTCTGCACCATGTGGGAGGAAAGAACGGGTGTTTGGCTTTAGATTGTGACACGCGATCTTATGTGTGCATCGCATTCCACTTCTTTCACTGTTCTGGCTGCATCTTTAACGAGGTGTTAATGTTTATCAGGAATAACGCCATACACACACCCAGCCCAGACAGCATTGAACCACACGTAGTCTACCTTCACGTTCTCTGTGTAGTGAGCAACTGTGTTTTTAATCTAAGCATTTGAGCCTGTGGCGTGCTGCTGATGTAAATGGGACGGTGCTGGACTGTGGGCATGCTGTAGCTGCATGGCTGTCAGGTTCCACTGCGGAGGGATTGGGAAACAGAAGTGAATGGAGCTAACTGCAGAAGAATAGTAGCGCCATCTCTTCAGTTTCCCAGGCGTGCTGTTGGATGCACAGACTCAGATTCGGACTAGTGTTCACAAATCCACATTAAACGAGTGTATGGATTTTATCAGTACATTCAGAAATACGGGGAAGTGGACGAGGGCTCTCCTCGCTTCGGTGGTCGATGCACGTTGCTCACAGACGATGGGTCTCCGCTTTTGTTTTGTCATGATCGCCCACTCGTAGTGAAGCACAATGAGGTTAAAAAGGGCAGCTGCTCGCCAAGTTCACCTTGGGTTGGACGGCACTGCTCAAGCTGTGGAGTGGACGGTGAAGTGCTGGAGAGCTGGAAGATCAATAAGTCAGCTAATGAGTCTAATCATATAGATAATCAATCAATCAATAATTCTATCTGTAGATTAGTACAAAATCAATTAACCAATCAGCCAATATCTCATTCAGTCAGGTCAGTTCATTCATCAATCGATTATCATACTATCAGTAGCTCAGGAGATCAATGAATCAATCAAAAATCAAGCAATCATCAGTCAATTAAGAATCCATTTATGAATTAGCAAATCATATGGTTAATTAGTGAAATAACCAAGGAGTCAATCAGTAGATCAGTGAATCACTTACTGGACCAATCAGTTACCAGTGAATAAATCATTTGGATAGGGAAACATCTGGTTATTACATCTGGACTGAGTTATAGCCACTCTATCAACCAATTAGTCAAACAGTAGACCAAGAATATTGATTTTTCCAAGTATAAACATGTCAACAGTTAATTAAATAGTTAGTTCAGCAATCAATAAATCAGACAACATATCAATCATTCTGCTGATCAATATCAGTTACATGTCAAAGTAACAAATGATCAATTAATATATCAATGAGTCAATAAAAATAAAAATGCATCCAGCAGCTAATCAGTCAAAGAATAGGGTACTAAGCCCATCAATGGATCAATCAGTCTATCAATAAATTATTGGGTCACTCGGCCAGTCAGTCAGTCACTCATTCGGTTGCTCAGCTGGAAGTGACCTGAGCTGCTTTTGGCCATTACATCCCTGCTGTTTTGTGTTCAGTAATTTGTTCTTAAAAGGACATGCATCTGTTGCTGTAAAGACTATAACCTCAGTGATGCAGGTCATTCATTGACGGTGCTCATCTATTGTCCTCGTCCATGTGCTTTCATGTCCTCACCGTGTCTGCACTGTAGTGCTGTTATTTAAATAACAAAAGTGCCTTACGCTTCGGTTCATTTCTCGGTTGTATGACAACACAAGAATTATACATGTGCTATATTTCTTGTGAGACACATTTCACAGGGTCATAGACGTAATCTCTGCATCCAGCGCTCTGTCTGAGCGGGAGATTCACCAATACAGGGCCCATGGTAATTCCCTGTCCCGTCTGTGTGTGTGTGTGTGTGAGCGAAAGACTGTTCATTATGCAGGACAGATGTGTGTGCTGTGCACATAGCTCAGCATACTGATTTCAAACCTAGTGTCTGATATAACGGAGAGACGGAGAGCGAGAGGGAGAGGAAACACGAAGTACCCAAACAGCACACTTAGAATTTGGACATGCTCTCTCTCTCTCTCTCTCCCCCCTCTCTGTCCCTTGTACACACACACACACACACCAGTGAGTAATCACATTGGTGCAGTGACATACACTTGCGAAATTAGAATACATTATTAATGCAAGTATGCACAAACTAGCCAAGGCCTGGGCATATTTTCTTTGAATATGATTAATTAGGCTGTAAGTAGGTACCACCGTAGCTCCGAGGCAGCTTCTGTATATCAGTAACTCGCACAAGGGTGCGAACCGAAATGACTTATATCAGTCTGGAACATGGTAATGAGCAGCAGTGTTCAGACTCTCACCACGCGTGCCATTCCTTAAGCTGCACAGGTATATAGGAATGAATGCTGCCTGGTATGAGCTTGGTTCTTTTCCAAATTATACATACTGGAGAGCTATAGTTCAAAGTTGCTTTAACCCTCATTCAAGAATCAGACTAATTCCCAACTCTGTCAAATATTAAACAGATTAAAACCTTACGCAATGCCACCTTGTGTTCTAGGGAGTCACTCACCTGATTCTTTGTTATTCTCTCTCAGAGAGGTGTGAAAGTAACGCGAGAGGTGGTCAGCAGTTCTGCGTTCCAGTGAAAAAAAGTCTTAAAGTGGAACTTCATTTTGAAGTTCTCTGGATTGGTGTGAAATATTCATCACAGAGAATCCAGTTTCTTTACAGTGCCAGAAGTAAGAACCAAATGTCACAAAGTCTACAACATAAATATAGCTTTTTATCCAAAGCCTACACATTTCTTCAGAATTGTGTTTGTAAAGGTGATAACATCTGGATAATTCTGGAAAAGTAGGTTTTCTTTGGAGACTTTTGTTCCATATTCAACTCTATTTAAATAATGAACACTGGACACAAAATCTTATCTCAAAACTATTATAAAACACTGACGCAGACATCAGGGAGAATATTCATAAATATGTAATGTAACAGTTCTCTGTAAGGGAGCTTTTACCAGCGTTAAGGTGCCTGCTTCCTATTGTGAAATGTTTTGACTCTGAGAATATCTCCTCAACCTCTAGACGGCTTTATTCATCTCTCTATGATTTAATCGTGCAGGTTTATTTTTTAACAAATTATTCCTTTTTAAAGCTCTTTAAAATGTGTATATTACTGCTGTCCAAAGATAACATGTACTTGTGTCGATGTTAGGTTTATATTATTAGCAACACAACTGCTGTCCTTCACGTTGAGTGAATTTAATGATGAATGGACCGACAGAAATGCTCCACAATGACTTGGAATAACATCTTTTTACACTGGCATTCATTGAACGTTGTGTGTGAGTGAATATGTGTGTGTTGCCCTGTGAAGGACTGTGACAATGGACTCATTCAGACAATGAATGAATGAGTTGGAGAAGCAGCACATGCGTCTAAGGTCAGCATTCACAACGTCCAGCATCAACTAGAGGGGTATAGCGCCCCCTAACACTGGGATGTGAGATATCTGGAGTGGCATATCTCCATTCATTACCTTAGTCATCAGTTTATCTGCATCATTACCTGGCCTCACTTATGTTCTTGTGGCAGAATGCCATCATCCCCTTATGGGAGTGTTCCATTATTTAAGGTAGAGCCTTCCCAGAAGAGTAGAGACAGTTAATGTGGTCTGATAGCATCCACTTCAGGAACGTTGAACTAAGAACCGTTGAACGAAACCTCAGCCTCTCTCTGCCTCTTATACCTCTCTTCTAGCTCTATTTGAAATTGTCCTACAGGTGGTACTGTACCGTCTCCCCCCACCACACACACACACACACACACACACACACACACAGTCCTGCATAAAGGACCTCTGTTTAATGCTGGCTCACATTGCTGCCTGTCCTTCAGGACCCCTTTTCTTTCACATTGTCTCTCAGAAAGATGGCAGATATTGCCCGTCGTTATTCAGTATGTCTTGAGGCCTCTTTCTGAGTCACAGAGATGGATGAAGGGATGCTTTCAGAAACAAAAGGTTGGCATGAACGTCTAGGTTGCTGCTGCATCAGATTGACCCCGGAGAGTGATCAGAGCCCCCAGCCAGTTGCTGGATCTGCCACAACAAGCTCATCCAGCCTACTTTATGTACAGAGAGGCTGAGTCATCAGTGAGGACTCCATCCCTCTCCACACTCTCCACAAGCTCATGCAGATTACAGGAGGTGAAGCTGGAGGGCTCCAATCATAGGCTTTGACTCAGGGATTGTGAGCACTCACTCACTCTTGTTGTACAAACACACACACACGTCCACGGCCATTGAGAGCTGTTTGTTATTCCTCTGCCTCGTAGCTGTTCACTCCAGAAACCAGCAGATAGAAATGTACATATGCATCCTGCTTTGAGCACTGGAGCATGCAGCCTAGATCAATCCAGTCCAGCCTTGAGAAGATTGAATAAAAGAAGCCTTCAACTGATAACAGCTGCTCTTTTAAACAGATGTTCTGCAAAAAAAGTGCAGAGGTTTGTTTGTTGTGTTTTGCGCTGGACCTGTGTGCTAAAAATCAATGGAAGTTATAATGACAAAATTTAGCCATATGCAACCTTCAAGCCTAGTTATACTCACTGATATTTCATTCATTCATTATCTGTAAGCGTTTATCCAGTTCAGGGTCGCGGTGGGTCCAGAGCCTACCTGGAATCATTGGACGCAAGGCAGAAATACACCCTGAAGGGGGCGCCAGTCCTTCACAGGGCACACACACACATTCACTCACACACTCACACCTACGGACACTTTTGAGCCACCAATCCATGTGTGTTTTTGGACTGTGGAAGGAAACCGGAGCACCCGGAGGAAACCCACGCGGACACAGGGAGAACACACCAAACTCCTCACAGACAGTCACCCGGAGCTGGAATCGAACCCACAACCTCCAGGTCTCTGGGGCTGTGTGACTGCGACACTACCTGCTGCTGGCACAGGCACAGAACGCATTTGTTCTGATGTCATTCCTAAAATAACCGATATTAATCATATTCTTCATGTTTTAGAGCTCTTTTGTAATAGTTAGAAATTGAAATAAACTTGTCTCGTGCACCTTTAAACCTAGGCTGGGACTTTCTTGTCACTGTAGAGGAGATAATGGGTTGTGAGCTGGAGATTTACATTAGTAGCAGCCAGGGGAAATTGTGTAAATGTAAACCCCCACCCCAATTATTTTTTTTGCAGTTATGTAACCTCTGCTGGGGGTCCCTTTAAGTCTAAACTGTTCGTCTTTTTTTTTTTTTTTATTGCTGTAGTCCATCAGTGGACACTGATCCTCAGGGACAGGATGAGGCTTGCAGTGGCAGAGGTGCCAGACTGAAGCCATAAAGTGATACAAGGTCAAAGCTTGAGTTTCAGGACTGTTGTATAAGAACCAAGGCATAGACTTGAGTAACTGTATGTAGTTAGAAATTAGCTGTCTAGTTTGTTAGGGGACATATAAAGACAGAGTAACTCTGATGGTCCCGGACTTAAGGCTGTCCATTTCAGTTAATGACTTGGCGCATGTGTTAATCACTCGCTCTGAAGATGTGTAATCAATGGTGGCAGAGGCACTTGAAACAAACAGACCTTATTAGAGTTGTGTATTGTACCTTTTGAGGATCTCATCTGAACGCACTGCCATGTGTTCCACATCTGAGGAGCCCCTTCTGTTTGTCCAAGGCCGAGATATCGAGCAGGAGGAGACTCATTTGACTGTGTCCTTTGTTCAGTTCCGAACAGGCTGATGAAATTCGATTCTTTCATCTCAGGGTCTCCCAGAAGGCTGTGCTGAATGCCACCACTTCAGAAAACATCTGGAGATTGCTGACTGCAGACCTAACCCTGTTATCAGCGCCACCATATTGGAAATGACACACAAACACATTCATATTTGATATCAGGGCTCAGATCTCCTACAGTTCTACCTTGTATCTCCGTTTTTTTTTTATTTTCCATTTCTCCATTTCATTTTCCATATTTAGGATTTGAAAACAACTGCAGATTTTCAAGATGAATGGACAAATAGCAGAAAAGGGTCTAGACGTTCCTGGAATAAAGTCCTATTTTGGCTTACACTGGAAGATTGGAGATGCAAGGTTTTGTTCCAACAATGACAGTTTGATATTTCCATATAGTTATGGCCAAAAAATGTTTTGCATCTGTAAACTAAACAAAGGTTACTGGAAGGCTACTTTTCCTTCTGCTTCTGTTGTTTTGCTGTGTTCTGTGTGTAATAAGACATAGTGGAGATGTTCTTGGCCGTTGGACTTCATGGTCCTCCAAATAAACTTTTTTTTATTCTTTCTTGTTTAGTGTTCATCAGAAAAATACTTTCAGTATTCGTTTTGTTGCTGCTCCGAGCCCCTACTGACAGGCGCAGGAGAGTGAAGAGAAACAAAGACTGTAATCACTGTTTAAGTGTCGGTGACCAGACCTCCTCTTTTCTGTCCTCTGGATTTCGAAATCTCCAAAACTTTGCCGCCCATAGTCTTCTCCCTGTCCCAATTCTTACACTAAACCCTAATCCCTTTCTTGAAGTGTGCACTTCAATGATGTATGATGACATATTGGCCGAACTCACCTTCTTGTGCTTACATCACTTTCAGCCGAGCTCTGCTCTACATCACAGTGCCTCAAACATAAATATGTTGAAAGTTGTTAAGGTAATTTATCATAATCTCTTCTTTGTATTTGAAAGCATTTCTGTGTCACACGAGCCTTTCACTTTCTGCTCTATATTTTACAAAACTGAAAGTGGTCACTTCTGTCCCTATAACGACACAAATACACGGACACACCTGACCGTTACTGACTTTCTGATGAGTTAATCAAATTGAATTTTGGGACATCTCTACTGTTTACTCATGGAGCCTGCGGGTCCTGCACTGATTCCTTCCTCAAAGAACAGTCTGAGAAAAAGGTTCATAGTCCTAATGTGCTGCAATATGCAATAAGCCTTTCCTTCAGCTGCAACTTTCCTCACATTTTCTGTTAAACAGCATCTAATAATTAACTTGTGAGGAGGCTACATTGCAGACAAACAGCTGAAGTATTCATGCAGCACAGTGTGTGTGTGTGTTTGTACTTCCTTATTCTCTTTATCGTCTAGTGGTAAGGATTAGAGAGTGCACTGTAATTAGTCAGATTGCAAGAAACGATACAAATTCCAGGATGACTTTGACACTATGAGTATGCCTTTGACATGGTTGACTTCATATAAGGACCACTTCTGTGTGTGTGTGTGTGTGTGTGTGTGTTGGTGAGGGATGTGTGTGTGTGTGTGTGTGTGTGTTGGTGAGGGATGTGTGTGTGTGTGTGTGTGTTGGTGAGGGATGTGTGTGTGTGTGTGTGTGTGTGTTGGGGAGAGATGTGTGTGTATGAGGGAGGGCTCCACACGTCATTAGTCTGAGTTTTTGAACTCTATGCCTTGGAGGAGGTGACATTTTAATGGCTGGTCTGTTCTGTGGGATGGCCCCAAATGCTGTGTGAATTGACTCTGTCGGAACAGGCTGTTATATCTGTTCTCATGTCATTATAGCCCCAGGCCCCTGTTACCTGCCTATTTTTCCCAAAGGACTTAAATCCCTTGACCCTTAGTCTTTAGACATACTATAGAGCAAAATCTATGTGGACTTCTTCTAAATGATATTAAATTAATTCAAGAGACCTTATCTTATTCAAATCCTTATCTTATTTTGCACTCAATTTGTGATTTATTTGGCAATAACTGTGCTGATGATGTGCAAACAGATCCGTTTGAAACAAGCAAATTCAGTAGGTCATTCTTCCTAGGAGGCTTAATGTATTTTTTTAGTATTATTTTGTTGGATAAAAAGGCTACATTTTGAAATGTTAAATGGAAAATAATCTTTTTTTTTACATTTTCTGTCACAAGCAAAAAAAAATAAAGCAAGCTCTCTTATTAGTTAAAAAATTAGTTAAATGCAAAGATTGGAATAAAAAAAAAAAACACCATTTGCTAGGTCTCCACTCTCTTAATGTTCACGAAAACACATCCATCCATTATTTGTAACCGCTTATCGAGTTCAGGGTCACGGTGGGTCCAGAGCCTGGACTCATTGGGCGCAAGGTGGGAATACACCCTGGAGGGGGCACCAGTCCTTCACAGGGCAACACACACACATTCATTCACACACTTTTGAGTTGCCAATCCACCTACCAACATGTGTTTTTGGACTGTGGGAGGAAACCTGAGCATCCGGAGGAAACCCACGCGGACACAGGGAGAACACACCACACTCCTCACAGACAGTCACCCGGTGCGGGAATCGAACCCACAACCTTCTTGGAGCTGTGTGACTGCGACACTACCTGCTGCGCCACCGTGCCGCCCTTCACGAAAACCCGGTGTCTGTAAATGAGTTAATAAAAAAAAAAAGAAAAGAAGAAAAATGGGCTCAGTCCAGTATGTTGGTCTTTCTCTCTCTCTGCTCATGGCAGAGGAGTATTTTGGACATCCACATATGTATGACACAAGTATGAACAGAAATGAGGATATTGCGCTATTCCTGCTCTATAGGTGGGTAATACTGACTTACTTTTGCTGTTTTGGATCACGTAAGGTGGAAATGTCTCTAAATTCAAGAGTCCGCTAACTCCATTACTGAAAGTGCTACAAAACACAACAACTCGAGTTACACATGCATTTCTGTGATAATTCAAACAGTGAATAAAAACTTATAGACAATTTAAACTTCAGCCACGCGCAAACAGCGTTTATTCCGATAATTTCCCTTGAAACTGCATGTACTCACAATTGTAGACGCTCCCTTTAAGAAGCTTGAAAGAGAGTCTTACAAATTAATGTAAAAGTAACCAATTATGAACCAATCACAAAGCTTTAATGTCAAGGGTAAATTACTATTCAAACGGCTTTCAAAACAACACACTTTTTTATGTCACTTATTTCAATACGAATGTACGACAAAGTGTCCACCAAGTTCAGGGAGATAGATTTCAAAGAGCTCGTCAGTGTGTTGGGGAATCAGTAGACGCTAAGGCAAAGGTTTATGTTTTTCTGTGCTGTGCTGGTTTGGAGTATGAGTAATGGAGGTTCTTGTGGGATGTGTCTGCCTGTATTAAGTATTTAGGAACCACTGGGAATGCTGCCAGTGGAGCAGAGCTTTTTAAAGGTATCTTCAGTATTTTGTCCTCCAGTGATATTTAGGGAATCTGCTGAACTGTGTTTAGGAATAGAGCTACAGAGAAGTCCTGGGAAATCAGAGATAAGCGTTGATTGCTTGGGAAGTTTGGCAAATGATTTCACGGTTTGTGCTTCATTAAAATGGATTTGTGTTTCTGTTGTGTTGCTGGAAGTTTCTTACTTAGCTGCCTGCAATCTTATCATTCTTAAGCTGCTTTGCTGTGATGGCTTTTATAAAAAGGCTCTAAATAATCATTTATTTAGAGGACAGGTGGCTAGGAATGCATGCCTTCAAAGACACAGTAGAGCAGAATGGCAGGGCGTGACAGAACATCACCGTATGAAAAATCTCTCTCTCTCTCTCTCTCTCTCTCTCTCTCTCTCTCTCTCTCTCTCTCTCACTCTAGATGTGTAGGAGATGAGTGCTGTGTCATGTGTAGTGTCCTACTGAGCTGGTGCTTTCATCAGGAGCCCATCCTCACAAGTGTGCCAAAGAAAGAAAGAGACAGACTGAACTCAGAAGCCTGACACATGTAGTGTCCCTGTTGGAAAGCAAAACAACAGAATATGTTTCTTTAGGCTCATGCAAAATGTGTCTATTTGTAAATATAAACTCATATAAATTATATACACTGACTGCAAATATGGCCGAAAGTGTTGGCACCCCTGAAATCTTTATGGAAAATGAAGTATTCCTCCCAGAAACATATTGCAATTACAGATGTTTTGTTATACATATGTTTATTTGTTTGTGTGTATTGGAACACCAAAAACAGAGACAAAAAAGACCAGAAAGAGGAGAAGAGAACTGTCTGAGGACTTGAGAACCAAAATTGTGGAAAAATATCAGCAGTTTCAAGGTTACAAGTCCATCTCCAGAGCTCTTGATTTTCCTAAAGTCACAACTGCAGTGGGCTACTGGGCTTGTGTTTTTCCCCCACACATTTTCAGAGTGGGACATCACCAGTCAGTGAGCCCCCACAGCACCCCCTCCCTGTGGCTCTCTTAAATTCACATGAACGAACTCTTTGGCCTTGTACTTAATTTCAGACACAGAACAGATTTGTTATTTGCTATTCAAATAACATATGTTTGGTTTGAAGCAAACAAGGTCACACAGTGTTTCTTTTGGAAAGTGCTGCTATTATCAGGCGTTATAACAGGTTTTCAAACTGCATTCAAAATGTATATTAAATATAATGGCTGGGAGTTCAAGAGAGTATTTTGGACCTTGTTTTCTGGGTGAATAGGATGGCCCTTCCTCTCCTCCAGTGAGTTCAGTGAAATTTGAAAAGAAATGCTACGTTTCATGTCATGGTGTTAGGTGTCACTTTCCCAGCTTGGCAATGTTGTTGGATGGAGAGTTTTAGAGATTTGTGTAGTTGGTAAGAAATAAATTGGGTAAAAAAAAAAGCCCATAAATAGGACTCTTGAAGCCCTTTAGGAACAGATCACAACTCTAAATCTCTAATAAAATCTAACAAACAACAGTGAGAAACATTACGGTTCTGCTGAGTGTCCGTGGTTGATGTTTAAATGAAAAAAAAAAAGGGTGTGTGGTGTGCCCACAGCTGTGTATCTCGCATGACTGTAAAGGTCTCTTATGTACTGCACCACCTTTTGCCTTTTCTCACCATGATTCACACTCTTTCATCTTTAACAGGCTAATGGACTCTCTGCGTATTTCCTTTTTACATCTCCTTCTTTCCCCCAGCCTCCTCCGCTTGGACACTTTCGGCCTGCTTTAAAAAATACGAGCATACACACTCACACTCACACACACACACACTCACACACACACACACGCGCACACACACACACACTAACATTGCTGTCTGTCTCTTGCATTCTTTCTTGACACATGGACAGTAGCATGTACATCTACATCTGATTATATTTCACTGACTTGTGCATCTTATAACAGTCTCTCTCTCACATACACTCTCTCTCTCTCTCTCTCTGTCCATTTGTTTCTGTTTCCCTCTGATGCTCTTTATTACTGTCACGCTTTCTTTTTGTCTTTCTCTCTCATGCTCTTGGTCTCTCTGTATATTTGTTACTGTCTCCCTCTCTTGGAGGTCAGATATCAGCCTAAAACAGCAGTTATTTCAGTACCATCATGTTGTCACTGCTGTACTGAAAATAGTTCACTGCTCAAGTAATAACCAGGTCCAGATGAGATACAGGCAAGTGCAGCAGCAAATAATGTCCACACAACTGCAAACATACAAATGCAACGATGTAGTACCTGATAAGATGGCAGCTCAGGTTACAATGGGTTTGCAATAGTATTAAAGGCTGAAAGGATTAAAGGTCTTTCATGGAAACAGACTTTGAAGTGTGGCAAAAAGAATGAAAGATTATGGATGGTGGGCTAAGTAGGGTTTTTTTTGTTGTTGTTGTAGTTGTTGTTGTATTTTTGTTTCTTTTTTCTCCACTGAAGTCTTACCCTCTGTGATAGTCCTTATCTGATATTAGTGTTGTAATTCTCCAGGTGGCGGAGTGTGTGCTGTCTTGTTGATGTTAATGAAAGCTCATTCAACATCAACGAGAAAAGTGGAGCATTGTGTGAAGTGGTCAGAGGGAGCTGATAATTACCTCTTACTACTAAAACTGCTTTTTCATCATCATTCCATGCAGAGTCACACTGAAGGCATGTGAGCAAGTGCCAAGTCGTTTAAGCAAGCAGCAAATTTCTTATGTGTTAAAGGATCTGCCGAGCAGCTAAAGCTCCTTCTACAGAAAAGCCTGCCATCCGCCTGTGGGAGTTAATGTAACGCTGCTGATGTGGCTGTATAGAATAGAACAGCAGCGGAGGAGGCTGTGACGGCACAGTCTCTCTGACATATGCACAGATATTAATAGTGCCATATGTGCCATATAAACCTGACCATGTGTTTGTGTTTTTGCAGAATTTGCTGAGATTGGTCTCTCAGTGCTCTGCTAAACAATGTATTTTTCCTAGAAACAGTGGTGAGGCAGATCACAACAGTGGCCAGTTAAATTGGGAATTTAGATTGAGCGTTTAGACTGGACATGGGCTTAAGATGGGATTAAGTGTTTAGATAGAGAGTTTGTTGGGAGGGCGGCACGGTGGTGCAGCAGGTAGTGTCGCAGTCACACAGCTCCTGGAGGTTGTGGGTTCGATTCCCGCTCTGGGTGACTGTCTGTGAGGAGTTTGGTGTGTTCTCCCTGTGTTCGTGTGGGTTGCTCCGGTTTCCAGCCCACAGTCCAAAAACACACGTTGGTAGGTGGATTGGCAAGTCAAAAAGTGTGTGTGTTGCCCTGTGAAGGACTGGCGCCCCCTCCAGGGTGTATTCCCGCCTTGCGCCCAATGATTCCAGGTAGTCTCTGGACCCACCGCGACCCTGAACTGGATAAGCGGTTACAGATAATGAATGAATGAGTTTATTGGCAGTTTAGATTGGGAGTTTGGATTGAGGGTTTATTGGGTGTTTAATTTGTATTTTTTTTCCCCTTTTGTAACTAGTTTATTGCAATAGTGTTACTTTACACATACGTGAACACATGCCAGATAATTACTCCACCCACCTGTAACTGTAGTTATTCTGCCCAGTGATAAATGCAAATGATCCCAAAATTTTGTTCCATTGTCTTTCATTTAATATTAAAAATCCGAATTGTTTATTTCTTCTGCAAAGTCACCGTTCTGACCCAGTAGTCTGGAGACATCGTTGCATTGTGTGCTCGTGTCCTCATTAGTTGAATGGGATTTTTGCCAGCGTTGTGTAGGGCTTGTCTGATCTGGTAGCAGTCGCTTTCAAAGAACACATTTTGTGGGCAGAGCAGAAAACGATTTATTCCTCCCGACTGGGAGAAGCTCCGAAAAGTGGACCGCGTGGTCTCGTCGGATTGATTTTGCTTTCTTTCCCATTAGTGAGAAGTGAGGAGTGGCTGAGTGCTCGTTATGGTCAGAGAGGGGGAGGGTGGATTTCACAGCTGGTTGTGGGCAGTGGGTGAATAATTGAGAGCGCTGTCATACAGCCCCGGTGTCAGGTGAAGAGAAAGCTGCCTTTCCATTTGGGATGGCATCAGTTGGCCCAGAGCTACTGCCCCCGCTGGGAATCACCTGTAGAGGAATCCCCTGACCGCCTGACAGCTTCTGCGGAGGAGGCTGCAGTTTTGAGAGCCGAGTGGGTGTTTGGAAAGGGGATGTACGTTCTTTGACACTTTTATTGCAGAGACACAGTTCCGGCGTGTCTGTGGATGTTTTTGTGTAGGGGTATTATCTTCACTGTGGAAACACAAGAAAAGCCTGCCCTCACAGTTTGACACTTTTATTGCACATGTTCCGGTGTGTGTGTGTGTGTGTGTGTGTGTGTGTGTGTGTGCGGGCATGTGTGTGTTTGTGTTGGTGGCATTATCTTCAGCGAGGAAACAAACACAGATAAAGCTTGCCCTCATTAAATGCTTCCCGTTCGGTTGGTATCCCACGCTGTTTGGATGCTGAACAGCTTCTTTAAGCAGCGATGACTCACATGGGGTCCACACCAGTTTCCCTGCCAACGTAGCACCATATGTGGATGAGGATAAGCTGTAAAACGATGATTGAGTCGTCAGCATATATGGGTAATATAAAAGCAGTTCATGACTCTTTATACTGCTGGATGACTCTCTAGAACTGTTTTGATTGCTTGTTGCTCAGTCTGGGATACAGTGCTCTGCCAGTGACCTCCATGCGTTTGACGGTGTCCCGCTTTTCTGATCTGTTAAGCTTATTTCCCAGGATCCTCAGGGTGCCTGATAGCTGGTTACTGATGAAACCCCCTCCTGCTCACATTAATTAGTGTCTCGCCTTCTTCTTTGATTTTCCAGCATTCACCGTAAACCACTGGGAGCTTGTTTCCCCCATCATTCCATTCAGTGTTTAACAGGAGTTAAGTTTTAGGGCAAGCACAAGATGCCACATGCTATTTGGGAGGTGTTTGCACACTCTGAGAAGAGGAGGAGATTTATATATTTCTTTTTTGAAACACATTTTTGAAAATGGTCATTTTCTATTCATCTCTAAATGGAGAGGGGTCATTTACATTCACACGTTTTGGCCGATGCTCTACTCCAGAGTTGTCCACTTACACTAAAATAGTAATGGAACCAACTGGAACAATTTTATACCAGCTTTGTTGTTTAATCATTAAAGGAAACATCCTACATCTTGCACTGAAGATATAGTTAGTTATTCTGGAGCAGATGCCCATGAGCTTAAGTTAACCATGTCCAGTGCAAAGTGTCAGTTTGAGGGGAAACTTTGGGGTCGTTGAGGCAGTGCTAGTGCATTCTCTGGAGTAACAGAACACCTGACATTACTGCACTTGTAGATGAACGCCATCCAATCACCACAGTAACATTAGATACTGCAGCATCTAATGTAAAGCCTTTCCACAAGAGTAAAGGATGTTGTTGCTGTAAACGTGAACAAATCCACGTAGGGTTAGACACCACCCTAGAATAAGACTGTAATATCTTTATTTTCTATTATTATACTGATAATACATTCATATTCACTACATGTTTCACACTGTACAACTACAGTAGGTTTTTTAAGGCACCTGTATCAGGAATAGTGTGTGTGTGTGTGTGGTGTGTGTGTGTGTGTGTGTGTGTGAGAGAGAGAGAGAGAGAGAGAGAGAGAGAGAGAGAGAGAGAGAGAGAGAGAATATGAAAATATGGCAAATGCAGATTTTAGCAGTATCTTGTGCTTCCAAGTGTTTATAATTGAACTGTCAGGCTTTTTTTTCCAGGGTCATACACCAATTTTCAGGGTCAGTGCCCTGAATTCAGCATGCCAGAGCACATTATAGGCTTTAAAAAACACTTTCCTTTAACAGTGTTGTTTTTTGTCTTTCTCTAACACAAGAATTCACTCATAAATTAGCAGCACATTGACGTTTATTTGAAGATGAGGACGGGGTCCAAAGGTTATCAAACTGGATTATATTCGTCATCTGCCCTCTCCCCCCAACACCCCCCCCCCCTTTTTTTTTTCTCTTTCTTCACCAGTTTTCCTTATTCACATTCCTAGAGAGGAGAGTTAAACACAGTACATCTGAGTCTGTGGGTGGCACACATATACAAAGCTGGCAGTAATGCCCCCCCATCTCTCTCTCTCTCTCCCTCTTTATCTCTCTCTCACCCTGTTTTCCGCTGACACGTGCCCCCTGCTCCCTCTCCTTCAGCTTTAAAGATCAGCAAGTCCAGCTCCAGAAGCCTCTGCTAAGACGTTGAAGACTGCTGCAGCTTGCAGTGTGTTAAAACGATCCCTATTTAAACGTTTCATACCGTGGGCAGGTGTCGGCTTATCAGGTGACTTTAAGAGGCTGAAAAACCTGCCAATTTTCAAAAATAAGCAAATATAAGAAGGAAATATCTGAGATGTTTAATATGATGGCACTGGAATATGAATTAGACTAAGTAACTACAGCAAAGATGCTTTTTTTACTGCTAGTGTAAAAACTACACAATGCCATGGGTCTAAAAGAACATGTAGTCGCCAAAGGATGATGGCTGAGATAAGGAAATACATAAAAGGGAGGAACATTCACATATTGCAAATAAAGCAATGAATCTGGGCTACAGGTATTATCGCTGCCACACAGCTCCAGAATTTTGGGACCTTGGGTTTAATCCCTGCAAGGCCCTAGGCAGATTTGTCCACAAGTGTGTGTGTGTGTGTGTGTGTGTGTGTCTGTGATGCCCTGTTTGATGCCATCAACAAAAAAAGCATTCAACATTTAGGATGGAACTTTGGAGGTTTGTAGAGTATCTCTGCAGGTTGCTTTGAAAACGGCAAAAAATCAGAAAAAATAGAGGCCAAATAAAGGACACACTCAATGTTTAAAAGATGCTTGTTGTCACTGAGGTATAGTTTGTAGTTAAATATGCTTTCTATTATTTCCCTATCACTAGCCCTTAAATAAATGACGGCTGGTCTCTGATGTATGCACAGTAATGTGAATGTTTGGTGGAATGTAATACTGGACATGTTCACAGTAATTGAGTTGATTGACCTTAGCAAATCAGATGCTGACACACTCCCTTCGTTGCTGTTATGTGCGATCTGAGTGGGTTTATTTGTCTCTCTGCAGAGCAGCCAGAGCATTCGGAGATTATCTTCACACTCATCCCGAGAGCCGCAACGGATCAGGTCAGCTCAGACTGTCACTTCCTCTTCTTTTTCTCCTATTTCTCCTGACGTCACGTGCTGTAGGTAGAACCCAAGACAACCCATTTTGTTTTATTGTTTGTGTTCCACTATTGTATACAATTCCATTTGTCTGTAGAGTGTCTACTTTTAACAGAGATGGGGAGGGGCTCCTGGTTGACCAAACTGTGTAATAATAATCGCCTCTTTTAGCCTCTTTTAGTTGACATAACTGATATGAACGGTTAGTGTTCTCCTACAAGCACATAAAGCTGTCCAGTAGCACTGAGTTAAGTTAACGCTATGACGTTGTTTTTATAAAGCAACAATATGCCAGTACTTATGACATTCCAATATTAATTGGAATGACAGTATTCTAGTAGACAACACTCTTACAATCTTACAATCACCATAACATCAAAACAGCATTGATTATGGGTTGGGTCTATCTAACCAATGACTGATCACTTTGATAAGGTCTGTATTGAAGTTGGTGCTGACCCAGTATGTCCGACATTGTCTCATTTGTCTGTTTGTCTTTTTTGTTTGTCTGTGTCCTGTATCTCTTTCTGTACCTATGTCTGTTTTTCAATGTAGACCACTTACTGTCTGACACCCTCATTGGCCACGACTCTGACTCCCCAGACAGTGTGTGCACTCAGAACAACAACCACCACTCCCACAGCTACCCTTTGCAGGAGCCCTCCAGCAGCAGCAGCAGCAGTGGTGCTGATCCTACCCTGATTAACTCCACCCTGGGCCTCCTGCAGCCTCCTGCTTCCTCATCTGCTGCACCACCATCTTCCTCCACATCCCTCTCCTCGACCTCCAGGAGCCGGCTTTCTCTGGAGCGAAGTTTCTCGACTGAGGAAGAGCAGCAGAAGTGTGTGGAGTGCGCCTTGCAGCCGTCCCGGGTCTACACCATCAGCGGTGAGAGCCCCATGCTGGCGAGTAAGGAAAGTCTGGAGCTGGAGGTGCTAAGGGGGGCGCGGGACACCCCTCCTCCCTCATCTCAAACCATGGGCCAACCCGCAGCATCCTCCTCCTCCTCAACCTCCTCACCCACTCAACAGCACCATCACCGGCATGGAGGAGGTGGAGTTGGTGTTGGAGTTGGAGGTGGAGGGACCAGCCATCACCATGGAAACCATCACCATGGCAACCACCACCATGGCGGCACCTCAGGGGGAGGCACCTTCCCGCAGCAACAAGGAGTCAGTGGAGGTAGGGCTTTTTTTTAATATCATGCATGATATGACACTAGAACATAGAACATGTTTACAACTAACATAGAAAAATCACTATTAAATATTTTGTCCAAATTGTTCAGCCCTAGGTGGAGGGTCCAGCAGCTCAGGAGCAGGACCATCCCATCAACAGCATCATCACCACCACCACCACCACTTGTCCCAACCACTTCATAGCTCTGTCAGTGCCCACAACATCCGTGGCTGGGGAGAGGCCAGGGAATGTGGCCTGGCTTGTGAGTCCTGTGCTGGGGCACCGTCTCGCAGCCAGGGCTCTCTGGACCTGGAGAGTAGCAGTAGAGACGCAGGCAAGCAGCCTCGCCGACCACTAGAGCGGATGTGCAGTGTGGACCGGGTGACTGGGCTGGACAGAGGTGAGAGGGGACAGAGAGAGGTGGAGAGAGAGAGGAGCTCAAATGTGATGGTGCAACAGGGGTTAAATTGGGTTTCATTTATGGGTGTAATGATAAGTGAATTGTCAATTTATAAGGTCACAGTTCAGTGCACACATTACTAGTGCCTGTTAGACTATTAGGGTAAATATAGTCATTTCACAAGTGTGTGTGCCACCCAGAAACATTAAGCTGTACATTGTTGGATTTGCATGGCATTGTGGGAACTGAGGTTCTTTAGAAGTATTGCTATGGTAACTGTAGACCTGTTTGTCTCCCACGCCCCCTGCTTTCAAATGACTGAACATAAACCAATACAGATATTCTGGCTTTTTATTTCAATTTATGAACTCTTGCTGAATTGGATAAAGGCAATGGGTTGGCATTTTAGTATGTGTGTGTGTGTGTGTGTGGTGTGTGTAGAAACAAATTGAACATGCTAATGCTTACATTTTACAGCTAGCTCATTTACCATACTACAGGCTGTACTAACTTCCTCAGGTGGGGCTTTATAACATTAAATGGAAAAGAGTGTAAAATGTTTGTCTGTTCAAATTAAATAAATATAACCATAGGTTAATCTGACGTTTTTTGGTTGAACCCTAAGGTGTGGTGTGAGCTAAACCGTGACTTTAAGTACCATTACACCCATATACATATATATCTTTATGTATATTTCATTCATGGGATCCAGCAATCTTCTGTCTTTTTTTTTTCTTCTGTCTTTTTTGAGACAGCATAATACCATTTTTTCTTCAATATAGTTATCAGTATTAACTGAATTATTTTGAATAAAGCAATTCACTTTAAAGGCAGCACTGTGGGGACCTGGAGGTTGTGGGTTCAAGTCTCGCTCCGGGTGACTGACTGTGAGGAGTTTGGTGTGTTCTCCCTGTGTCTGCATGGGTTTCCTCCGGGTGCTCCGGTTTCCTTCCACAGTCCAAAAACACATGTTGGTAGATGGATTGGTGACTCAAAAGTGTACGTAGGTGTGAGTGTGTGTGTTGCCCTGTGAAGGACTGGCGCCCCCTCCAGGGTGTATTCCCGCCTTGTGCCCAATGATTCCAGGTAGGCTCTGGACCCACCGTGACCCTGAACTGGAAAAGCGGTTACAGATAATGAATGAATGAACAATTCACTTTACATGCTGTTAGTCACCGTTACACTCTTACATATCTCTACTCTGTAAATGAAAACATGTATCTTAAATTATTCAGATTTCCTTTTTCTAAATCATCTGCAAATATTGGTTTCTCTTCGCACTGAACATGTCACTATAGATGGATCAATAGAAATCTTTAAAAATCTCTGTATAATTTGCATTAAAAGATAAGGTTTTTGCACTCACTTTTCATTGTTAACTCTGATTACAAAATTTTCAATGTATCATGCATGTAACTACAGTATGTAGTTAACTGGGAACACTCGTTTCTTTAAGGCCATTAACATGTGGTAAAATGCATTCAACACGTAATCAGTTTGTTTAATTACTTGAAACTCTAGTGATATGTATAAATAAAAAGTGAGGTTCACTTGCGTCTTTTGAGTACAGGAGTAGGAGTCCTACCAGTACTGTACTGTATTTAATTTATATCCTTATATATTATTGGCCAAATACGATAGATTCATAGACCCCATGCAAAGCTAACAAAGCCAACTTTGGATCAGAAACATTTGATGACTGATTGACTGACTGTGCCTGGAGAGGTGAGATGCTGTGTGAAATTTGATCTTTGGTGCTGATGCATCGCTCTAAATGAATCTCATAGAAATTATAATACAAATATTAATTCATTAATGATCTACATGTTTTACAGGATATAGAATCTGAGCTCTGCTTTGCTTATAGTTCATTTTAACTAAACCTACTCTAGCTCTGGCCTAATTTAACCCCTGGTGTTCGGGGTGGGGGGGGGTCATGTGTTGGTTGTGCCGTGGTCTGTATTTTTTGTGTCTCTCTCTCTCTCTTTTCCTCTGTCTTTGTGATCCTCTCTCGCCCTCTGTGCAGTGGATCTGTGAGTGTCCTGTGTGCAAAATAACACACTAATAAATTATTTCAATACAAAGTGAGAAGCATGCTAAGAAAGAAACTAACACGGTGTATACCACTATTCCCCCTCCACAGACGACAACCAGTGGTACCCCAAAGAGAATATGTTCTCCTTCCAGACTGCTACCACAACTATGCAAGCGTGAGTAATCCACTACTGTCCCAATACAAAAACACCTGAACACACTCTTAAAGCCGCTATCATTAATTTTCTTCATAGTCCAAGACCTAGTGGTCGAAATGTATTGGATTCTGCATTATCATTACCGATTGTAAACATGGCCCCTTACTGGATAACCCCTTTTGTGGAACATAAACTGGTATATTCAGGAACTAAAAAAGTAAAATGTCTTTATTTAAAAGGAAATGTCCAGTGTGCTCAGGGACAGATGGCCTTACAGGTGTTACAGCCTCACACACTCTTTAGTGACATTCTCTCTCTCTCTCTCTCTCTCTCTCTCTCTCTCTCTCTCTCTCTCTCTCTCTCTCACTCTCTCTCTCTCCCCTCTCTCTCTCTCTCTCTCCCCTCTCTCTCTCTTTCCTCTTTCTCTCTCTCTCCTCTCTCTCTCTCTCTCCCCTCTCTCTCTCTCTCTCTCTCTCCTCTCTCTCTCTCTCTCCCCTCTCTCTCTCTCCCCTCTCTCTCTCTCTCTCCTCTCTCTCTCTCTCTCTCACTCTCTCCTCTCTCTCTCTCTCTCTCTCTCACTCTCTCCTCTCTCTCTCTCTCTCTCACTCTCCCCTCTCTCTCTCTCTCTCTCCTCTCTCTCTCTCTCTCTCACTCTCTCCTCTCTCTCTCTCTCTCTCTCTCTCTCTCTCTCTCTCTCTCTCTCTCTCTCTCTCTCTCTCTCTCTCTCTCTCCTCTCTCTCTCTCTCTCCCCTCTCTCTCCCCTCTCTCTCTCTCTCTCTCCCCTCTCTCTCTCTCTCTCTCTCTCTCTCTCTCTCTCTCTCTCTCTCCTCTCTCTCTCTCTCTCTCTCTCTCTCATTCACACACACACACACACACACACACACAGTGCATGAGGAAGTTGACAAGTACACAGTGAGCAAACCACACACTCAAACGCCCACATAAGAGAAACACACTTTATCACTCCAAATCACAGTTGTTATCAAAGTGACTTTCTCTCCGTCTCTCTCCCTCCTCCATGCATGGCCGCCCGCGTTATTCTGCAGGATATCGTGAGTAAAATCTCTCATAATTTTTTTTCTTGCCTCTAGCTTGTCCCTGTGTCCTCCCAGCCGGCTGTTCTGCACTCTGTAACCCCTCCCTCCTCCTTCGTTACTCCTGGCTGACTGTTTGAAGTTACCAAGGAGACTCTGGTGTGATTTAGAGCACTAAAGTTACATTTATAAGAACTGCCAGCTTTTATGCTGCAGAGCCTCAATTCTGAGTCTGAAGCAGATCAGACACTGGTTTGGAGTGTACTGTAATGCAGAGAAACTATATTATATATATTTCTATTTAATCTCTCCCTGTATACAGGAATGTGCAAATGTCTTAGGTGCTTTATTATTTTAAATGATTTATTTTGTTAATGTGATGCTTGAATGATAAAATGATGCATAATTAATTAGAATAAATACAAATCATAAATACAGTAAAAGGTAAAAGGTTTGCTAAAATGTAGTAGGTGTGTTGTGCCCACAGTGTGATGAACAAAATTTGTTTCCACATATTCTCTTGAACATATTGATTTTTTAAAATCACTAGCACACTAGATTTTACTTGATGAATTATTGATTAACCAAACGATGTATTGGATGATATTTGTATTGGTATTGGTTTATTGTCCAGATAAATATCTTTTTTAAATTTCATTTTCTCAGGTGCCTAAAATTTTACACAGTCTACTATTATTTGAGGTTATCATCCAGGACCTAGTTTGGTTAATCAATACTTCATTATGTTAAATCGTGTCCGCTGGTGATTTAAAAAATCCACACAATCTAGGAGAATATCTGGAAAAAAATGTTGTTCTTTACACTAGATCACGACACATCTACTAGTTTGTAAAAGAAAAGGTATTGTATTTTTTCACTGTGTTTATGTTTTTGCATTTATTCTAATTATCTATAAATCATTTTTAAAATAATTATATATAAGAATAGACATTTTGCACATTTGCACAGTTTTGTGTGTGTGTGTGTGTGTGTGTGTGTGTGTGTGTGTGTGTGTGTGTGTGTGTTTGCACCACTGCATCCTTGGGACCACTGGCATGCATCATTCATTCATTTGTTTTTAATTTTATTTATTTATATTTTCTGTAACTCTTTCATCCTGATCAGGTTGCGATGGGTCTGGAGACTACCTAGAATCATTGGTCATTTTTATCAGTAGTTATTTCTACACCATGTTTCAAGTGTTATCTAGAAAGACACAACAGAGAAGACAGGATATAAAGCATCTATAGATTTTCTGTTTCCAGCCAGGTCTTTAACTCTCTGTCTCTGTGTGGATAAACATTCGCGCCGTGCTTGTACGTGTAGCTCTGGTCAGCGTGATTTGAGATGAAATGAAATATATTCATTGGGACGTCTGATCACATAGATTCTTAACTAAAAGTTAAAAGAACTCGTTGTCACACTTTGTCAGGAGTGTCGTGCCTCTGAGTGTTTTCTGTGCTTTCCAGCACACCCTGAAATTGCTTTTCCCTCCAACCCTGAACCCTTTTCCCTTTTGTGTTTCTGAGCCATGAATGAATTATGAGATATGAGAAGGAAATGTTTCTTATGTCTCCCTGTCCTTCTGTTTTTAGATGTTTGGAAAATTTCAGGTGAAATTCAGAGCTTGTTATGACGTTAAAATGATAAAACTGTGACAGTTGTGTCCTCCTTGGTGATGATCTTTCTGGACAGATTTGAGCAAATGAGATTAGACGAGATAGGAATGTTCTCAGTGCGAAAATGAGTGAAGCAGAAACAATAAATTACATTTTAACAACATGCAAGAGCAATGTAGCTAATGGTTAGCACGGTTACAGATGGATTACAGTATTAATGTAATGTAACGTGTTGTATGTTTTATAAATGTATACTTACACATAATTTCAAGTGAGACCTTCATTACAATTCAGTATTAAAGCTGAGAGTCTTCTAAATAACTGCCAAAGATAATTTTTCTGAAGTCATTTGCTCAATGGAGATAAGATACAAAATAAAGGTGGTTGAAAGTGAGCTCATAGTTGGAGGCTGAGTGATGATACATTGCAGGCGATATTGGATGTGCTCTGTGTCCTTTAGAGAGAGAGAGAGACTGGCGTTATGTGAATACATACCATCAGAGGCAGTTCCTGAAGATGAGAGGAATGTAATTGAAAGAGGCTGAATGGATTCTCATTGCTCTGGAGACAGTTCACTGTGCCACTGGTGATTTGCATCTACATGTTAGAAGGGAGTGAAACCCCCCCAGAGGAGAGCAGAATGACACACTGCAATCAGTCATGAGAGAGAGAGAGAGAGAGAGAGAGAGAGAGAGAGAGAAAGGACAGTCGTAAGAGGATTGCATAACCAGAGGTGTTAGAATGTTGGAGGGGGTGATGGTTATCCATTAGGTTGGTCACTTTGGACATTTCAGAGCAGTCAGTAAGACATATCCCAGAATGCCCAGGTGCAGCTGGAGATGGTTGGAGTGACAGGGATATGATGTAAAAGAGAAGAGCTGTAGGGACCAAAAAATCTCTCACATAGTCAAACAATTTACCATGTGTCCAGAAATGTAGAGACATATTTTACAATTGAGTGATTTCCCCCACTATGAGGTGCACAAATTATACACCTTATTTATTATACATTATGTTTGTTTTATTGTAAACCCACACATTTGTTCTATACCAAGTGTCAGCGAGAGCAGGTTTTCCTAACTTTTTTTCAAGTGACTCACAACACAAACTCTGAACATTTACTGCTCAATGCCATAGAATGGGAAATTTTGTTAAAGCCACATTAGAACTTATGACTTCATGCCCAGTGCCAAGTGTTGGGAAGAAGGGTATAAAAGCACCCAGTGCTGGACTATGGAGCGTTTTCTGGAGTGTTGGAGGATGAGTTGGAGTGTTGTTTATATCCCAGTACTAGTCATCCAACATCATCGCCTGACATTTCTCAGAAGACAGGGGCACAATCCCTTGATTTAAGGAGAAATGTTGGTTGAGCAAATGTCCACAAACTTTTGGTCTTGTAACATGTAACATCATATTTCCCACTATTAGTAGCAGAGTAAAGAAAGAGGAGGAGGGGGTAATATATGTGTTAATGGGTGAACAAGGAATGAAACCTTAATGAAATGTTCACATGAAAGAGTTAGCAAGGATAAGAGAGAAGTGATATGGCCGAGAAAGCCACTGACTCATCCTTCGGTAGCTGCGGGGGTGAGGGGTGCTTCCCTTCTCTCTCTCTCTCTCTCTCTCTCTCTCTCTCTCTCTCTCTCTCTCTGTGTCTCACTCTCTGTCTCTCGTCCTTTCTTTCATCCCCTCATTAGGCAGCCAATGGGCGTATGTGATGTCTGTGGGCGAGAGCCACAAAAAGGACAAAGAAGAGAGTCTCTCTCTCTCTCTCTCTCTCTCTCTCTCTCTCTATCTATCTATCTATCTATCTATCTATCTATGTGAGCGTAGGACTGCCCAGCTGTGTGCCCACTCAGTTCATGTGACCCCAGCTTCTCTCCTCCACCCCATCACTGTATTATTGTTTTGCCAATTAGCTACAAGTCACTACACAGAAACCACACCACCATGGGGAAGACAGCTCGCGGTTAACCACAGAGGATTCTTGCAGTAAATGTGTGGTGCAATAACGTACTGCTGCAAGTAACAGGACATCTTGTTTATCTTAATGTATGAAATAAGATGATGTCATCATTCGCTCTGAGGAGTTCCAGCGTTCTGCTTCAGGGCCTTGGATTTTAAAGCATAACTTCAGAGGTGGACCAGGTTCCAATCATAAGGCTGCTTTGTGAACATTGTAAGACTTGTTGATTGTTGGATTTTGGAACATCTTTCTTTTAGAGCAGAGTGTGATTTTCCAGCTTATAGACCTGGAGTCCCTAACATAGAAATGGTGCAGCCACAGAATGATGCCACATCTTGTAGGGCCTATAGTTGCGGTAGTTAAATATGAAATATACAGGGACACTTAGTAAATGTCCTAAGGGATGTAGGCGGAGCGTGGCCAAATGAGAGAGACAAAGGAACATGTATGTTTCATTCCATTTATCTAAATGATTTGTTATCATTGTCAACTTCTCTTTTGGTATCTTTCTAAGCAGCAATTCTGAAGACGCCATTTTTGTTTGGACAAGATATTAGCCTAACATTGTCTATTTGCTAAGCGGCTTTCATTAGCACAAGTCAACATACAAACTGCTGCTACGTGATGTCACTGCTTTAATAGAAATTATTTTGCACAGAAGCGTCAAAAACACTATTGAGACAGACTTTTAGGAGAATTATTCTGCTTCTGATATTTTGTTGCTGGTCAGTAATAGATTGCATTTAGGACCAGGATCAGACGCGGCCTATTGACTATCACTGGTCTGGAGTAATGTGATGTGGCTTTATACTAAATTTAGCCTTTGTTTCACTTTTCCACTACAAGGTCTGTAATATGAATGCATTTCAGAGTGAATGGTGACATCATTAGGATTCACATGGCCGCACTTACAAATTGTACTGTTACATGAAGGCGTAATGTATTGCACCACAGATTTATAGGCAGCAGAATCCTGTTATCATCACAACAGTGTCACACTGGTGGAATGGATCCATTTTCAAAGAGAGCAGTGAAAGGAAGCAATGAATAAAACAGTGAGGTAAAATCCTAGTAAAAGACTTTTTGTGCTCTTTCTCTCTCTCTGTGTGTGCTCAGACGCTTGGCATAGAATGCTGTTTTCATTTGTGAGGACAAAAATTGGGGACATCCAGGAGGATGCATTTCAGATTTTCCCTCTCCTGCCCCTCCACCCCCTTCCTTCTTCCTCTCTGGTTGTTATGAATGTAGTGCATGGGGTGCAGTATGGCAGGTGCTGCTGTGGAGGAATGACAAGCATGGTTATCAAGCACATCTTTCAGCACATCACTTATAAAGCTCTGAAATACATGCTCCAGACACTCAGCAGTCTTTCAAAAAGACATTAAATAAGATTAGTGTGGTGAGAAAATACATGCATTTTTCTCCTTACCTCATACGCAGTCAATCTGCGATGCTTTGTTTATTGTTCATTCTGATTTCATGGAAGAGCTCAGGCACTTAATGACGTGGATACAGGTATTCAAGTATGCACATACAGCTGGTATAATCACAGGAAAGCATGGTAAAAGCCACATTTGAACTTAAGGTCAGTGTACCCAATGCCATTTTTGGGGGAAAAGACATTGGGATGTGGAGCAATGAAATTGTTTTCTGGAGAGATGGGATTAGCTGAAGCTTTGTATGTGAACCAGGGCTAATCACGGAAATGTTCCAGCATCTAATCTAAAGCTTTGCCAGAAGTCGAGAGACAGATACTTCTGCAATGGGAGACAAAACCACCCATTAAAACGCTTAAAAATATCTTGGCTGATTGACCTCATTTAGAGAAAGGAAGAAATTGCATCTATTTGGGTTTACAGTTGACTCTACCTTTGAAACCTAATTGCAGTCACTTAGACATGAAATGAGATTTAAAGCCTCTATTAAGAGAAGCTGTATTTAACAGAATTACAGTGTTTGGTTTGCAGCAGAACGAGTGTCTGGTCCGTTGCGTAGTGTTACATATAACACAGTATTTTCTTCCAGTCCACAAGCAGCAATCCATACTTTGTTTATTAGTTGTTTTGATAAGGATCAGTCCAACCTTCAGTTTTTTTCTTTCCTTTGATTTCTACAGGAATTTCCGGAAGCACCTTCGGATGGTGGGCAGCAGGAGAATGAAAGCTCAGAGTGAGTCAGTGTCTGTGTCTGTGTGTGTTATTGAGTGTGAATAACTTCATTAGCAGTTGTGGTTTTGTGTTTTTGGTTTGTGCTGTAGTCAAAGCATGCTGTGTGTGTATAAGTGTTATGTGCATGTGTATTGTACTTGGACTATGTCTGTGCATGTGTAGGTATGTGCACTTGTTTGTATGTGTTTTTGTATTTGTGTGTGTATGTGTGTGTGTGAGTGAGAGAGTGCTGGTGGTAAGCGTAGGAGGGATTCCAGGGGGTCCTTTTCTCCCAGTGATCATTAAGATAATGATTAGAGACTTGGTCTTGGGGGGTGGACAGTGTGAGGGAAGAAGGCACAGTTGTGGGTATATTATTGCAGGCAGGGATGGATAGAAGGTTGGATGTGTGTGTGTGTGTGTCTTTTTGCGTGTTAGAGAGAGATGACGTGCTGTGTGCAGTTGGTGGTCCAGACATCCCTATGGAGGGTTTGACAGCTGTTCAGTAGCAGCAGCATGAGTGGAGTATTGGAGAGTGTGTGGTGTATGAGAGAGAGAGAGAGAGAGAGAGAGAGAGAGAGAGAGAGAATGAGAGAGAGAGAGAGTGACTATCTCTCCACCTCCAATAGCCTTTGCAGAGCGCAGGGCGAAGAGCTTCAACCGCTCCTGGAGCGACCCCACCCCGGTCAAGCAAGACTCGCTCCAAGACTCAAAAGACAGTGAGTCAAGCCTTAACACCCCTTCACAATGCCTCACAAACTCACACACATTCACTCACTCACACACAGACAAACTGACATTAATGTGTCTACACATTAGCATATGCTCACTGCCACACTCACATTTCTTAGTCACATGCCCCCTACCTCCTCATATGTTTAACAATATTTAGCAGAATGTACTTTACTGTAGACATCCAAGTTTTTATAGTTCATACATGGACAATATAATATACCACTAGTTTTATCATGGTTTAATGTCACAACCTGTCCTTTAAATAGGATTGTCCATTCTACCTATGACAGTTCACACTGTTCCTAACTGTCAGGAAGGAACTCATTTTAGCCTTTCAGAGGACCCACACTCTCAGAAAAGCTGTCACTGTGGTGGTACCTTGTGCTGTCCCTGAAGTGGTGCATTCAGTGGTACATTATCAGTACATTTAGTTTGGAAACATACCAACCTCTTTATTAAGTCTAGATTTTGAAATTACATTGAAATTATTAATTCATAAATCTCATTTTAACTCCAGGACTGTATTTTGGTTTTATTTTTTAAAACTGTTTTATTATGAAACATTACAGATATTCACCTTTTTTTTCTGGAGAAGAGAATGTAATGTACCTTTAATGGACACAACTGCACTCTGAGCTCGTGGCTGTACATTTGAAGGCACATTTACACTGTCTGTACCTTTAGTGAGCAACACTCTAACTGTACAGCCCTTTTTTTCTGACAGAACAGAAACCCCAAAGAAGCAGCAAAAGTTGATTTATTTTTATCTCCCAAATCTTTATGTAAACTTAGACACGAGTGGTGTTGCTGATACACAGGCTTTGGAGCCATGGGGAACAGGGTTCAAGCCTTCCTTCTGGTTAGTGTTGGCCCCTTGTGGAAACAGCTGACACTTCAACATCCACAACAAAATGTTAGCCCCAAATTATCAAAGAGAAAGAGTAGTTTATTACTGTTAATGGAGTAAGCAATCATTTGGAACACTCATTTCCCTGGGGGAAATTATGCAGTATAGATTAATGCCCACTTATAGCTCCTTTAACAAATCACAAACACATAAAACAAACACACACACACACACACAGTGATGTGCTTCCTCTGCTGTTGACTCTGACCCTGTCTGTCTGTCTTCCTCTGAGTGAGGGTTTGTCTCCAAATGTCTGTTCCTCTCTCTCTCTGTGTCTGTGAGTGTCTGTCCCAGCTGGAGTGTCTGGAGAATGGTGTGTGTGTGTGTCGTGCGGGTGTGAGTGTTGTGTGTGTGTGTGTGTGTGTGTGTGTATGCTCAGATTTCTAGGTCTGCATGTGACGTCCAGTGTGTAGTTTGTCCTTGTGTTTAGTCTACTCTGTGTCTTTGGTTCTATACGGGGGGGGGATACACTGTGTTTGCTTATTGTGACTTTAGCATCATTATCTGTATGTTAGTCTCTGTCTTTCTCTCTGTCTCTGTCTCTTTCTCCCTTTTCCTGCCTGTCTCTTTCTTCCATTTCCTTCTTGTCTCTCCCTCCCTCATCTCTCTTTGTATCTCTTGTGCTCTCTCCCTCTTGCTTATGTTGCCAGGTATTCTGTGCTTGCAAGAGGACTTCCTTGTAAATCTTTCTCTGTGCTTCAGTTCAGTACTTCAGTGTCATTTTTGTATCTGTCTTATCTCCCACTATTGCATCTCTCTCTCTCTCTCTCTCTCTCTCTCTCTCTCTGTGTATCTGACCTGGCCCTGCTGTGCTGTTGTGTTGTGTTTTATTGTCTATGTGCTGTAGGTGGAGACCTGCAGGCTTCCTGTGCGACTCTGGAGGATGGAGGATGTGATGATATCGACTGGGAAGAGGAAAAAGAAATGGAGAGAGTGGCATGTGAAGGAGATGATTTCATTCCTCCAAAAGTCATGGTAAGTATGTAGCTGTATGTCTTTTCCATTCCTCTTTTCCCAGTTTATATTAAAAGATTCGCCCAGTGTATGTTAAAGGAAAAGTCCGCAAGACTCAAGCTGAGCAGTGATTTTAGACACAATGCAAAAACAGTTATAGAAGATACTGTGATATAATAATGTTTACTATAATCATATTTTGTAAACACATACACCACAAAAACATATTAGAATGAATTCATTGTTTGGAATGAAAAAATTGTCAGTTTTATCAGCTCCACTGACCATACAGGAGCACTCTGTGGTTCTACACGTACGGACAGTAGTTCTGTTGCACTGCATTCCTTGTTACCTCCATTAAACATGTTCTTCAATGGTTAGGGCACCTAAAGGACCACAACACTAAAGGACACAGCAGGTATTATTTAGATTCTGAGCACTGCAGTGACACTAACATAGTTGTGCTGATATGAATGGATCAGACACACCAGACACAACATCTACCAAGTTGTTCCACCTTACATAAGCAAGCTTACAATCAGTTGCTTCTTTGAAATAAAATGGAATGGAGTTATGGGTGTATTACAGAATAGTCACACTCCCAATATGTAGACTGTCCCTCTTCTAAGATACTTTAAATTCCCTGCTTACAAAGAAACCTTAATATGAGCTAGGTTTAAAGGAGCATGGGATGTTTTCCTCAGAGAAACACTTTCAGAGCTGTAAGTATCTGTCATCTTTATAAACTCCTCTCCATTTCTCTGTTCTTGTACTCTGAGGTAGGACTGCACAATATTTGACAAAACTGATATAGCAGTTGTTTTTTTCTGTGATATATGTTACAATATTTAAATAGTCACAACAACTAGCAACAAACACAGTGCATCCAAGCGATAAAATAAAAGATACTGGGCAGACAATCTCCCTCTGGTAGATATGTCATGGAAAATGAGAGCAGTGTGAATTTCTTTGTGTTTCAAGCAGCAACATATTTATTTATTTAACGGTACACTATATATGGTGCTATAAATAGAGCCTTTCTAGAAACCCAGGGACGCTTTACAATCAACACTCCACATTCAGTCCACACACACACACTGGTGAGAAGTAGCTGCCAAACACACACAATGTACTCTCGACCAGGAACGACTGTCCACCTGGAGGACTGCATCGGACACTAGGGTTTCACACAGGACAGAGCGCCAATCCATATTTGGGCACATTCATTCACACTCATACACCAGGACAGTTATTAGAGAAGCCAATTCGCCTAACCTCCATGTTTTTGGACTGTGGGAGGAAACCGGAGACCCCGGAAGAAACCCACGCAGACACAGGGAGAATATGGAAACTCCACCCATATGGGACTAGAACCCAAGATCCTAGTGTCGAGAGGTGAACGTGCTTACCACTAAGCCACGGTGCCACTCAAATAGTTATAATAATTAATAATTATTTAAATCAAAAAGCAAGTGTCATCATAGGCATTTAGCACTACAGTGCTTCAAATCACGTTGTCTACTCAGGCGGACGCAGATGCAATAACACAGAGTTCATTAGGGACAAGAAAACCAAACAAAACTGGGAAATCAGAATGACTAAAGTAAACAGTACAAGAGACTAGAATAAAAGAACTAAACCCAAGGAAATTAATATAGCTAGGGCAAGGAATCTAGGATAGGTACATATAGAAACAACTAAAACAAGAAATAGTATGATACACTAAAACTGAGGTAAACAAGGGACTGAACAAACAGGACTGAATATAAACAGAAACCAGGGCTAAACAGTGAGAACTAGAACTAAACGAACAGAATATACAAAGACCTGGGACCAAAGCATCAAGCACAGACTGAAAAGAGACAAACCAGACAGACTAGAGCACGGATATGTAATATCCAACTAAGACAACACAGAAACAGAGGGCTTACAAACAAGAGCATAGACATGGAACACCCGGGAAGGAAAACAAGAGGGCAGGACCACAAAGGAGACACAGGTGGAGATACTGATGACTAAGGTGGGGCTAAGGCAGAGACAGGAAAAAAACAATAACAGAGCCATGTGATACTAGCACATTGGCAAACAAGGGAAAGAGGGAGACACAAAGTGAGCAGGAACACACTAGACAGGGCAAAGGCGTGACAGCTGTGTGTACACACCTATCTCTCTCTCTCTCTCTCTCTCTTGGTTTTTCTCAGCATTTCCTCCACTCCCCCCTCCCCCTTGCACCTGTCTGCTTCATTCATGTTATAGAACATAGTCTGCAGCTTTGGTCATTTCCACTTCTCAGTAACACAAAAATTGACAAAAAAGATGTGGCAGAATGGCAGATAAACATTACACCAGCCTCATCCACATCGTCCTATGCACACATAAACATTATTTTATTTCTGTCAAATTTACATTATAATAGATTTTGACATTAAATAATAACATGTCTAAAGCCTGCATTTTCCACAGAAATTGATGGATATTATTCATGTGACATTGCACCTCCCGCAATGTGACACATTGCAGTAATGACGATGAAACCTTTGTGCAGCCCTGCTCTGAGTTGACTGTGACAGCACTGATCCTGTTTAAGTACTGTCTCAATAACCTTATAACCTACAATTATGCAAAACAAAAGGTCGCTCATTGGGAATTGGGACTCGTTGCTACAATGTTTTCGTGAATCTTTTGATAAATTTTTATCTCTTTGTTTTTCAGTTGATATCCTCCAAAGTCCCCAAGGCAGAGTACGTCCCAAACATCATTCGGAGGGATGACCCTTCTGTTATACCCATACTTTATGTAAGTCTATGCTGAAGAATGCCCTGTGATGCTACGCTGAACACTGCATAGAATCCCATTATAAACGTACACAATGGCGATAGGTTTAGATGATAATTCTGTCTATTTCTATCCTCTGTATGACCTTTCATCTGTTCAGTCATATTTCTTTAGAAGAAGAAAATCCTGTCATTATAAAATCAGTGATAAAAATGTGTTTTTTTGCCTTATTTTGCATATTGAAAACATCATGAAATAAATTATTGCAGAGGTCTTTCTGAGATGACTGTATTTGTTCAGGCTTTTATTGATCCCTCTGTATTACTGATTTTATCTCTAGGATCATGAGCATGCTACATTTGATGATATATTGGGTAGGTAGTGGTGTGTGTGTTGCCTCTGTAAGTGTGTTATGTCTGTTTTGTTTGTTGTCTTTGAGTCATTTTCTGTGCTTTGGTATTTTGAGAGGAATGGCATTGAATTCAGCTTGAGACTGATTTGCATGAAGCTTAAAAAAGACTTAGACTGTGTTTGTATTACAGTCGAGAATGCAAAGTGATTAACTGTATTTTGAGCCTCTAAATGTTTTGTAAATTGCTACATTGGATTTGCTCTGCTATTAGAATGAAATTATGTTTTAACTTCTGTACTAATCTACTCTTAATTTGTTTGAATGCTAGTCTGAAATTCTGGATTGCTTTTATTTTGTAAGGCAAAGAAACCTTAGCTGAGAAGAGTTAAATCTAGATGAAAGTAGATTTTAAATACTCATAATAAATAACCCCTCAACCATGATAGTAACCATGTCACATTCCCATGACCTGTTGTTGTTGGACATTAGAGGAGATCGAAAAAAGATTGACGTCTTATAGAAGAGGCAGCAAGATCTGGCGTATGCTCATCTTCTGTCAGGTGAGTTTATAACACAGAATAAGAAACACAGATCCTAAGTGTGTCTGAAACACCCACACGAACATGGCGGCACCCAAACAATACAAAAATACATAACATTCTCCTACAGTGTCACATTGTGTGCAGTACGTTTTGTATTATATGTTTCTTTGAAAGGCACTTTGAACTCTCTCTCTCTCTCTCTCTCTCTCTCTCTTTGTGTGTGTGTGTGTGGCCTCTGTCTTTTGTTAATAAAGTGTTCAGCTAGAGCCATGTTGTCCACGCATTCCTCTACCAGTTCAATATATTATTATTGTTTGCCATATAATGTCTTTTAAAGCCTAATGAGTATTGCCTTTATGGGAAGTGCTCAGTAAAAAATGTCTGTCTGACACAAGTGCAGGAAAAAACTAACAACGTAGTCTTCCCCACACGGTGTTAAACTAAAGCTCCCTTATTTATTCACATCAGTTTTGACAGGTCAGAACGTTGCTATCATTAACTATGTGGGATTTGTTTAACAACAGTGTGTGGACTCTTATGTTTATTCTTTATTTGTAAGAAGTAATACCAGTTTCTTCTCTCTCTCTCTCTCTCTCTCTCTCTCTCTCTCTCTCGTTATTAGGGCGGCCCAGGGCATCTGTATCTGTTGAAGAATAAAGTGGCCACCTTTGCGAAGGTGGAGAAAGAGGAGGACATGAGCCAGTGAGTAAAATCAATGTCTGTTCCTTCCTCTCTAATGCAGCACAAATTGGCCTACACAGGAGGGTAACTGGCTCCCTCTTTTGTGTCTGTGTGTCTGTGTGTGTAGGTTCTGGAAAAGGCTAAGCCGATTTATGAGTAAGGTGAACCCAGAGCCCAACCTGATTCACATCATGGGCTGCTATGTGCTGGGGAATCCCAATGGAGAGAAGGTACTTGTTTCCACAGCACACACTGCATTGAATCAGGGCAGCTCTGTAAATCAAAATGTTTCAGCCCAGAGCACACAGTCCCAATGAACAATAGCTAAAACCAACAATGAACAACTTCCCTATGTTGGTAGTTATACAATCGTTTGTGTACCTGTGAGAATAATGGAGAACATTCTAGAACAGGGTCAATGGAGGAGAGCACTGTAGAATGTATGGTGTACTGCCTGCCAGGAAAATACAAATGTAGTAGAACTTTTGGCGAAGAATAATATAGAAGCTTCCAGAATGGTGAAAAAATAAGGGAGAACATCCTAGAACAATGTAAACTGGGGAGAATGTGTGAAAGAGAAAAGTGTGAATAATGAAAAATAATGTAGAACATTGTGAACGGTGCAGAACCTTCCAGAAAGTGAAGAGGGTGGGAAAACCTGCTAGATCACTGTGAATTGTTAAGAATATTTTGAATGACACAGAACCTTCCTGAACGATGTAAATTGAGTGGACATTGAGCTGACCATGGACAAGAACTTGTTTCCAAAACAATAGCAGTGGTTAACATTTTAAATATGGTGGATGGTGCATCCACACCATTTGAATATCTTGGAACATCTTGAACATGATGAATGCTAGAGAACTTTCTAGAACCACAAAGCAGTGTTTCACAGTGTTACAAACCAATACACAGCCTGTGTTCTCCTCTCTGAGTGCAGATCTTTATTCATTAATGTTGTTGAACACTTATGACACATGTTGAATATTTACTCTGCATAGCCTATATTTGTGTTTCAAATTTTGGAGTATGATTTTTACCTCATCTCTGTGTTTGTTTGGGTTGAAATGAACACAGGTCCAGACTCTCACACTCTGTGTCTATGCAGTAATCCATTATCTCATCTTGAGTCATCGCTCTGTGTTTAGAGCCTCGGGGTCTGGTGTAGCACTAAGTGGCCATGTATCCCCTATCCCTCTTTCTCTGTCTGTCTGTTTCTCACTCTCTCTCTCTTTCCAAATAAAAACAAATTATATGAGCTATGGAAAACTACTATAACTGATGCTGATCCTTCTACTACTACTAGTAATAATAATAATAATAATAATTATTATTATTATATCCACAATAATTTGCAAATTAAAAGTTCTGTTAAATGTTTCCTGCTCCAAGCAGTCTTCCCTCCAAGAGCAGGTATCACTTAAAGACCTCTACTACTTCTGCTCCAGAGAAGTGGCTTGCAGGTTTTACTCTGGATGTTGGGTCTGAGATTGTGAGACATGAGGTTTTGCCCCAAGGACATTTTAGTCCGAGCCTGGTTTTCCCTCGGGTATGTGTTTCTATGGAGATAGCCATGGAGCAAATGGCAGAGGCAACGATTAACTTTCCTGTGCGTCATTGCCCATGAGGCGCGGCTGTTCCTGGGAAGTGAGTGTGTGAGTGTGATTGATGTGTGAGATGTACGAGTGTGAGTTGGTGAATGTGAGCTGCTTTTCGATGAAAAGTCTCAACTTTAACGATCGCTATGGGAAATAGAGCGGGCTGATGGATTTCCATTTTATTTCAGGTGCTGACTCACTTGTTGTGCACAGATATAGTTGTTAATGTGTATTTGGACATTGCAGGACATGCTGTTCTCTATAATATTTTAGTCAACATTTAATCTTCAAATGTATTGCTGCTGCTTCTAGCTGTGCATCATGATTTTGCTAATTGTATAGATATGATAACTATGTTAAATGTGAAAAACTTTCTGATAAATGTTGTGATGTTGTGCAATGTCTGAACTGTTTTATTAATCAAGATTCTTTGAGATTGCTTTACAACCTACAAGACAAGTATGGGACGGTTGTTTTGACATTGAATGCGTATTTCTTAGCTAAAGCTCCAGTGCCAAACTGAAGAAGAAACACTTGCCAACGTGTCTTACATTATAAATTATATTTTGGCTAAAGAAGACAATTGTGTAAAGTGGGTAAAGTTGGCTAAATTGGGTAAGTTTTTTGGCTCTGAAGCAGGCCAAATTTAAACAGCTCCCATATAGATTTAGTAAATTGAGCATATGGCTTTTCAGGCAATTTTGGCCTCTCAGTATTTTGCTCTGTGAATTCAATCTTAGCCATGGTCCCGGTTCCAGACCCATTCAAACCCAAGCCTGAGCAGAAGCATAAATATTGCCTTTGAGGGTTCTCCAGTTCACCCTCCTGGCCAGCAGTTTTTGAGGTATGAATGAATTGCTCGTGCTGTGGTTGTTGTGCAGAATGATTCATTCTCATAAATGGAGCTGAGAAGGGCGGAAAGAAAAAGGGGGGAGGAGAGAGAGAGTGAGAGAATTCATTCTAGCACTACTCAGACTAAAGGGGAAGGAGGGAGAGGATTAATTGGTGTCTGTGCTTATCGTGTGCCAACAGCTGTTCCAGAAGCTGAAGAACCTGATGAGGCCTTACTCGGTCACCTTTGAGTCACCACTGGAGCTGTCCGCACAGGGTGAGGCTAACAGCCCTGTACACTACACCAATCTTTTTGTCCCTCTCTCTCTCTCACACTCAAACAAACACACACACACACACACACACACACACACACACACACACACACACACACACACAGACTTTTCTCTCTATCCCTCAGTACTAACTCTCCCAATGGTCAGTTTGGGAATTACACATAAGACAGTCTCTCTACCATCGCACTCGATTGCTGTCTGAACAAAATCTTGAATCTCCAGAATGGTAATTGTCAACTTTGAATTGAAGTAAATAGAACTATTTTTTGGAGCTTTTCCATTGGTCTATTCATTAGCATAATGTACAGAGCAGCTTGCATTTTTGTAATCTAACTAAGGTTATGGGAGTGTTCCACCATGGGACTTAATACACGGCAGACAAACGACACAGAGATCTCTAGGGGACACTAAACAAAACAGCATGTTTCATTCTAAGGGTTAAGGAGAGGTCCAGTTTCAAAAACAGGCATTGCTGGCTTCTGCTTCAACAGATGGTTAAAAGAGATGTTTATGATAGAAATGGAACAACATTGGTTTAATGAATTAAACTCAAAAAGTGCTTCCTGGGATATATGGGGTGCCCTTATGGATACCCTATAGGAGGCTTAGCTTGGTGCTAGGCCTCGTCAGATCCTGCTGTTATGATATTCTTCCTTTTCTGGACATGTTTTTCTTAGACAGCCTATTATTATTATGGTTATTGAGATTATTATTGATGTTAATATTATTTATAGGGTGTCCGTAGGTGTGTGTGTGTGAGTGAATGTGTGAGTGTGTGTGTTGCCCTGTGAAGGACTGGCGCCCCCTCCAGGGTGTATTCCTGCCTTGCGCCCAATGATTCCAGGTAGGCTCTGGACCCACTGTGACCCTGAACTGGATAAGGGTTACAGATAATGGGTGGATGGATATTATTTATACTACTACTGCTGTTATTGCTATTGTTTCTATTTTATCTTCTGTAATTAATTATTTTACTTATATAATTTTATCTATTTACCTTTTTGTTTTATTTTATATTTCAATGTAGTTATTTCTCTTTACCTATATGTTTGTTATTTCATCTTATAATTATTATTTGTTATATTTTGTTAGGCTTAAATTCTTCTTCTTTTGTAAAAAAGGTACAGTCAAAAATGAATTTTGACTTGTAAACACAAGCACTAAAACTTCATAAATGGACCTCAAGGTCCATTAATACAATAGTCAAGTAATGAGTGTTTGGACCTATTTTAAGAATTTGTTGGATGTTAACTCTGTAACAGCAGCTCATTTCATGTCACACTGTGCAATCTCCTTTGTGCCAAACTGTACCATAAAGATTTTCTGGTGATAAACACAGACTGAGAGACAATTCTTGTGTCATTCAGAGCTGTGTGGGGATCATAGCTGCAGTCACACTGAGATTTTAATTCAAAACGTCTGACAATGTCAGAGCTTTTTCGTCAGCTGTCTTTGGCCGCAGTGGCACTAAATCGTCTACATTGGAGTTTGTCACACTATACTTTGCAAGTCCACCAGTCAAAAAATGACCGGTTTTGATGATTTTTGATGTTGGCCATGATAGAAAACCATAATGGACTGCCTTTAGTGTGTAGTTAAATCTCTGTCCTACACCACTTAGCTGTTTCTTTTCTGCTCAATCACTCCTTTTCACCTCCTAGCACAGTACGTTAGCGTTCAGTTGTTCTTAGTGAAGTAAACTGTATACCATCTGTGCCTGACATAATTAAGTGAGTCCCTTTTTAATTATCTAAGCTTTGAGGCCTGTCAGTTATTCTTTAATATTTCTGTGTCACAGGGAAGGAAATGATTGAGATGTACTTTGACTTCCGTCTGTATCGGCTGTGGAAGACAAGACAGCACTCCAAGCTGCTGGACTATGAGGATCTGTTGTGACCCAGAGCAGCTCAGAGCCCTCCTGAGAAGCCCCCCATCCCACCAGCTCCCATACAGCAGGACAGGACCTGGAGGTATAGGAGGAAAAGTGCAGCTGATTGTGTGTAAGTTAGTCACTGCGGTTTTTAACTCTTTACCCGAGAGCCTGGGCTCTTCCAGAAGGACTCACAGCTGAGCACAGAGACCACAGAAGAGATGGGCCAAAGTCAGCATTTCCTGTTCGAGTAAGCAAAAAAATGAAGGACAAGAGGGAGAGAAATCTGTCTTCAGTGACAGTGTAGACAAGTGGAGGCAGACTGTTCGTTTTTCTATGTAACATACATCTGTTTCACTGAGCTCTGTCCAAGACAAACATGCTGACGACAAAAAATGTCTATGTCTACTATAAGGCTGTTTTTCAAACCTTTTTTTCCGAAACAACAATGTAGACATGTGAAAAAATAATGCCACTAATCTATAGATGTATATACATCTCATTAATATATTGTGTAGCTCTAGTCCTGCAAATAACATAAATGTCAGTGGTAAATAATTTATTTTTTTGATGTTTATTGTTGTGGGTCTTTCTAATGAACTACTTTTGAATAACTCAGGTTTTAGCCATTACTGGATATGTTCATTAATCCTCTGTCCAGATGTGTGTTGAGAGTCTTTGTTCAGTATTTTCTGTGTGAAGAATGTATACTCTGCTGACTTGTACACTATCTGTAATCGCTGCAGAAGATGCCAGAGAAGCCAAACTTTCAGACAACGTTTGAAAACGGTTCACACATTTTATTAGCATATAAAGCCTTCTCTTTCTTCTCATCCAGACGCACATGCTGAAATACACAAACACGGAGCGCTTTAAACGAGTTTTAGTCAAGATTAGAGGAAATAAAGCCAACAGGAGCTGAATTCAGGTCCTTGCTGTGCCACAGTGGATGGCTGACAGTCCCTGGCCTCCGCTGGGACCTGAAGGGGCAGTATTTGACCTTGTGGCTCAGATCTGTTATTTATCAGGAAAACTAACCCTATCTCTATAGACCAGCTTCGCAGGAGGAAGTGCAGAGTCAGCCGTTTTGAGGCAGCACTCCAGTGCTTTAGAGGTGAACAAATGCTGAATGCACTCTAACTCATATTCCAGCTTTCCCAAACTTAGTTTTTAGGTCATAAGTTCTTACATTACAAAATTGTAAAGTACTTAAATTCCTTTCTTTCTAACCCTAAGGATCTACAGTACTTGAAAGATTTGTGGAACATAGCATCAATAAGTTTGATATGGTGTTGTTACTCTCTGCTACACATACAGCACTATGCAAAAGTCAGAGACCTCAGTTCATTTAGTTAATTTTAGTCAAAATGCCCTCATTCGTTTCTCAGTTCCAAGAAAGCCACTTAAATAGACATAACCATTTAAATTCCCTCTCCAGTCATCAATGTCACCCATAAAACGTATCTCTTCTCATCAAAGTTTCATTTATAGAAGCTATTTCCAATAAAACAAAATCCCTTAATGCCTTAAAAGTGGCTGAGATGTAACTCTACATTTTCATCTTCATTCAGTACATGCATTTACGTATAAATATGCAATTATTCCATGCGTGTATCTGCAGCCACACTTCAGCAACTCACCTGTAGCTCAGAGGCCCCAGTTTCAGTTTTCAAACAAATCTGCAGGGATATATTTCCCCACCTCAAAAGTTTAGTTGTAGAAGTTGGTTTTCTTTCCATACAATCCAAGTTATTCCAACCACATTCAGTGATGTTGAGGTCTGGACACAAGGGGAGTCAGGTCCTTGTTCTGAGAACACCAGCAGCTTCTTTGGTCAGTTTGTATTTTTTCTTCTTTTTTTTACATTTCATTTTCTCAGTAAGAGCTTCATGACACATCCATAACATTGTGCGCTCTTCTCATAGTTTATGGACAGGAGCATCTGTGGATTTTTTCAGAGCTGAAGGGAGTGTGGAGCATTATTTACCCTAACCTTGATGGTGTTGGTAATCTACCATGTCTTGCATGGTCGTTAGTAGCTCAATTTCCTGTAATTTTTTCAGATTTGTATTTATTTATTAATTTATTATTATTATTTTTAGGTTTGAGGCACATTCTCTGTTGTTACACATTTATCCTAAGAATGCTCTTTTTCTGTTTTGACTGAAAAATAAATGAAGTTTGGTCTCTGACTTTTATACAGTGCTATCAGCTGTGACTCAAAGCCAAGGATCCAACCAGGAAAGGTCAAATATTTGTAGCAGTTGATACAACAGTGAAAGCTGTCATGGTTTTGTAGAATCCTTCGAATGCGGCCAAGAAATGTGCCCTTCATTTATGAGCTTTGTAAGAACTGCCGGATCCTTCTAGACCTTCAATCACCTACAGTCCTTCACGCACAGTGCAAAGCCCTTACATGAAAGAGTGAAAACAGCTGCAAGTGGTGAGATGCTGTGGACCTGGAGATAATAATGAGATGTACATTTTAATGTATTGCTTATAAATTTAAACTAGTGTCACATTGGTTACATCAGTCGACAGTGGACCACATTTTTTGAATATATGAGACAGCAGTGAAGGTCTGGCCTACCTCAGCTGCAGCCTTGACCTTCAGACTTGAGGGATTGAGGGAATGTCGTAGTAATATATCATCACTGTTGGACCAAAACCTTGTATATCCATTTTGGTTATTGTTGTTTTTTGTATGTTCGTTTGTTTTTTTTTTGCATCCTTTTTAAAAATAGCAGGTGCTCTTTACATCATGTAGTGATTTCTTGATGAGTGGGACACTAGAAAAACTCTAAATGCCAAACTAAAAAGCTTTTAATGCATTAAATTGAATTGAAAGTAAAAGTATTCTTTTTTGTTCCTATATTATGATGAGTCAAGAGGGAAAGCTTCCAGTCAGAGACGATATACTGGCACAGTATAAGCAGTCATTAGTAGGGGGCTAATACACATTTAATACTGATTAGAATTTGCTTGAAATACATAAGAGTTAATAAAATGGATGTAAATGCTTTTGGTGGTGTTGTGCTCGCCTGTCTAGCTGAAAGCTTAGGTCAGGGCAGTTAAACGAACTCAGAATCATCCAGCACTCTGCCTGGTGGTCTGCTGGCCAGCTGAGAAACAGACTCTTAATGAATTGGCCTGATTCTGCAGCAGTCTGAGCCATTTTGGAGCCATCTGTGTCTAGTAATGGGAATGTGCTAAGTTGGAGAGTGTATGAGAGAAAGAGGGAGGGAGGGAAGGACAGAGGGAGATAGTGCACATGTAAGTGTGTATGTAGTTACTATCAGAGTAACAGGAACATTGGGTTGTGGGAATGTGAAATGTGGTCACCTCAAAAAATGAACAGATTGCTGAAATTTAGACCAGTCTGACTTTGTCCTGTTATTAGTCTTGATTTCTAGGCAGCCATATTGCATGGACAAATGGTATTCACGCATACATTTCTCTACAGTAACTTCCTCTTTGTTTTTATATGATGCACACAACCAATCCACCAATACAGCCACTCCTTGAGTGGTTTAAGACCACTACTGTACCAGACTGTGTAAATCATAAAGACCACCCTTCAATTATTTCATTTTCAGTCAAAACAATAACAAGCTACTGATATTTCAGAGTCAGGGAACAAAGTAAATAAAATATTTAACTGAATATTACACAGACACATCAACAGCTAAGTATCACAATGGTCCCTGTTTAGTGTCCACCCTTCGCATTTCATTACAACTTTCAGTTGTCGACCCAGTTCTTTTCACCTTACTCCATATCTCAAATATTTTGATTTGTAGTGCAAATATTTTAATGCAGATAATTTGTTTATCAGTTACACCTTCTTGTGAGCTCCACATCCTTTCAGACCCACAGAGTTTCTCACATTTTCTCCTGTCTCTCAAATATGAAAGCTTTAAGTGCTCTTTATTACGTGGTGGTTATGTTTCATGATTTCATGGTTGTTTTTGACAGTTATTTTTTCAACATCGTATTAATTGTCTCAAGTAATTTCCATTGTTTTTACACTTTCGTATGTATGGGCATTAGTTTTTATTTACATAAAACCTATCCACTGAAAAATGACCATTTTGACAGAACATTAACTGACTTTTGCAAAGTGTTGTAGAGGCTACTGCACTTTTTGCACATTGACTAAAGACTAGATCACAATGACCAAACATTCTGTAACACCAGATTTAGAAGCTTCTAGATAAAACAGAGGTGTTTGCTGGTGTTTGTCTGGTCTGGATATCATTATTGTGGGAATGTAATGGAATAGAGATGTCATGTGGGAAACACATATTGTGTTTGGATCTTTCTGCTGATGTAGCAATATTTGTGACATTTGTTTACATTGGTACTGATATTTTTATTTATATATTTTGTTGGTAAATGATGTCTGAATATATTTAATTATTAATTTCGTCTTTGTCTACAGACTCATTGTCTAACTCCTTAACACTTTCCTGTCCCCGAGAGAAAGGCAGTAATTTTAATATGTGCATTGGGTGGTGAATCTTTTTAGTCTTTGACAGTAACATCTCTCTCATTACTGAGGATATTAAAGCAGGCTCAAGGAATAAACTCTCTTCACAAAGCATCCTGGTGATTGCTTTGCTGCTTCACTGCTGTAGCCTTGCTAACATCATTTTTTAAATTTATTTGATTGGTTGAGTCTGATCCATGTGTGTTTTGTTTTAACATTAATGCCATCATTAAAGCTACTAAATATTTCTGAAGACAAATGAAATATTTAATACGTTGTTTTAGGTTCTATAGTCACCAAGCAGTTATCTATGATATATTACTTTAATTTTACATATATATATATTGTCATATACAAACACCCTGCAAAAGGCTGGTGGCTACTTCATATTTTACAGTATTCCCTTTAGTTTAAGCATGTCCACTTTCCTGCTACTTAGGATCCCGTGGACATTTCCATGTACCTATTAAACCTGTAGCGTCACAATAGCCCTTCACAATAGAAATCAACGTGCAGGTACTTTGTTTATAGTTTATTATTATTCAAAACAAAATTATTGTTCTTGGTAATCAATCAAACACTGCAGATTTGCAAAACTGGGACTATGCTGAAATAATGCCAGAGTATTCCTTCAGTGGTGAGTCTTGATTTGTGTGTGTAAAGCTCTTGAGCTATTGTGTCCAGATACCCTTCTGGACTTATAACCTGGTTCCTCGGTTTCTTAGGACTGTGTGTGTGTGTGTGTGTGTGTGTGTTTGGATCTGGTCGTGTGGTGAGATTAACAGCAGCACAGCTGGTCAAGTGCTGATTGGGTTTATTAGGAGATGACTGATGGTCCTCAGCATGTGGAGGGATCCAAGCTCTCTCTTCATCTAGCAGCAGATTGGGTTTTGTAGCAGATCTGATTGGAACATGGACCCAGGATGAATATTCAGTTTCTTTATGGTGTCTTCTTTCACTCTGACTAATCAGAATAAATTCTCTTCACCTCCAACACGAAGGAACGCATACCATCTTCAACAAATGATCCATTTTTTAATGACATTTTTAATGAGATTGATGTTGTAGATATGAGCAACATAAACACGTGTCTGATGGTGTTGTTTATCTGATTTAAAACAAATCACAACAGCATATCTGTGTCTTGCATACTGCATTGTGTAAGTGTATCACTGTACTGGGGTAAACTGGAGTGTGAAGATTGCAACTGCAGTATTAATAATGTTTTGAATGTGAGACATTCTGCCCTGCTGGCACTGGAAAGGTGCATAATGTTTCTTATGCTTTTTTTCTAGTAAAACGTTCTGTTTCAATCAAAACTAATCATCTGCTTATTGTTTTTCTTTGTCTTTATCTTAAAATGCCATATTTAGGCAGTTTTTCTGTATATTCACATCACTTTCTGATTATGATCTCTGGCATGATCTGTACAATTTTGAAATGATAATTCCATACTACATCTAATTCTTATTAAAGATTTTTTTTAGCCTTTTTTATTTTTCAAGGAACTGACCCTATAAAGATATTGTCGTTTTTTTTTCCCTGCCTCTAAAAATGCAAATATTTGGTATACAACAAAATCTGTAAACATTTTCAAGTAGATTTGTGTTACATCATAAAAAGTTGTTCCAAAAAGCTAAAAAAAGATTAGACTACATAAAGTGATTTTACTGATTAATCTTTATGAACATTTCTAATAATATTAAAAGATAATAAATATTTATGAAATAATATATAATAATAATAATCTTTATTATTTTCTTACGATTGTATTTTCGTAACTTTTTAAAATGGTCCAATATATCTACATTTTTAAAAAATGAATTCCATTTTTTTGGGCATTTTATAATCACTTTAAAAGGTAATAAAACTGTGAAGGAAATAACTGTGTTATTTCAGAAATAACAACTAATCACCATATTAAATAACACTTTCAGTCAAAACAAAAATCTGCTTACAAGAAAAAACTTCTCTGTGTCTGTGCACCAGGAAGTGTGTGGCCACAGCAGACAGTGGAATCTGAATGGTGAATTAACTGTTCAACATTCCCGAGGACCACAGCAAGCATGTTTCTTGTAAACAAGCCTCTAAGAATTATCAAGCTGAGCTCAGTGAGTGGCCTGGACCATCGAGAGCTTACATCAATCACAGCTCCAGTGAGGGTTTCTCGCCAGAAATAGGTTCTCATGCTGAGATGTTCTTGGGTAAAATATCTAATTTAAAATAAACACTAGAACTACAAAAATGAACACACTTCCTGAATCATACAGCCCTTACCACAGCGCTGCTGAGGATTTTACAAAGTCTCAAAATCTGCATGCCTAATTGAAATTGCTACTTATTTTGCAGCTAAATATAGGGGGAAAATAATTTTTTTAATGAGTCAATGCTTATTAACGATAATGAGTCTGGGAACATCATTAGTGTTCAGAATATGTTTAAAGGCTCTATTATGCAATAATGCCACAGCAACTGCACTGATAGATTTCACAAATATCAGTTAGTAGCCATAACCTTTACGTGCTCCTTTCCTTTACAGAATCAGCATAAAATCACCTCAGACAAACTGAACTAAAATTCACATTTTATCAAAAATCACTTTTGTCTGTAAATGAGTTTAAAAAAAAAGAACAACAACATGTTTCAGTCCGGTGTGCTAAGCTTTCTTTCTCACTGCAGAGAAACTGAATCTGGAGATTTTTTTTAAAGAGAATGAACTTAGATGAGGAAGAATAGAACTTGTACTATTCCTGCTCCATAGGTTGGTAAAGTTGAGTTATTTTTGCTGTAGATGGTACTGACACAATATATGGGAGATCACAAATCGTATTAAAGCTAGGGTAGGCAATTAGTCTTGTTTTGTTATATGTCTTGAAATACTCTTAACAATCTTGTCTATAAGCCAAAAAAATAGCAAAAACTGTAAATATTTCATCCAATCATTTCTTTCGGCCCGAAAAAAATGACTGAATGTCTCAACTGAAAATCTACTCTCCGGCCCAAAATCCATGCCTTCACACAGGACCTGAACGTGTATTCGTTTGCGCATGTGCGGCTACATACATGTATACTAACACCACTGAGCGCTGAAAAATGGCAGAGAAACAACTAAAGAAACGTAAGTCAGTGGCAGAAATGGTATTCAATACAAAATTGTTGGATTTAGCCAAAGGGCCAGAGTAAATATCGGTGGAGCTTTTCAACGGCGGAGGACTCAAACATCATAGAAAGGCATAGCAAATGATGCAGAAGTTTATTTTTCTAGTGGACAGGTAATATATCATTTTTCATCAACTTTGTGTATAATTTTGTGTATGTGGGATTTGTGTAGAGATCAATGATTTGGGGGGGCTAAGATTTATCTGTGTGGGGGGGGTCTGGAGTAATTTCCTCATAACAGCAAATGTCTTTGACAAGGTACAGATTAAGCAAAGCCACAAGAAGCTAAGATAACATTAGTTATATCTAAAGCAGAGCTGTAGTTCCCATTGTTTCAGCTCTGACCTGCTGTTCTCAGCGCTGCCGCAAAACAAACCGCTGTAGGTGGGATTGTACTTCATTGGTTGCCACTGAATGGTGGATAGATATCTCTGGCTGCTGATTGGCTAAATGAAGGTGACGACCATTTAAAAACATGTTCTCTCTTTCAGACCGTGAAGAATCTGCCCCACTCTCCGGCTGAAAGAGAGATGTGTGTTTCTGTCTCAAACATAAATTTGTGACCTCAAAAATACGTAACAACGGTATCGGTTCCAAACAGAAAACCTCTTTTAGTTTCCAAATACAAAACAGTTACGTATTTTACATGACGGTTGGCAAGAAAGCAATACACACCCATAGCCATCTGGAGACAGAGAACCGTTGTTGAAAATGAAAGAATTTAGGGGGCTAAAGAACATTTAAAACAAACGTAAAACAAGTCTAACGATGTCCATATTTATAGGTACAACAAAGATTTTTCTCTCTGCAGTGGACTTTTTAGTAGGATTTCTTTTCAACCCCACACACACTGACTGGTTTTTACAAAATCACCTACCCTAGCTTTAAAACAAACACTGTGTAAAGTTAAACAGCTCTTAATAATTTATCAGTTACAGGTCCGGATAGGACAGCGCCTGGGTCTGGACTCGGACCACAGTCCGCCTATTTCTGACCCCTGCTCCAGAAGCATTTTGTAAATGCACATTATATTTATCTAAGGGTGTGAAGTAAAAAATAAAAAAACTCACAACATCAACAAGAATACCACCGCGTTCATTAATACGTGGCAAAGTAAACCAATCCAGTGCATGTTTTGCTCGATCTTAGCAAATGTAAAATGTGTTCTGCACCACAAACCATTTAACATTGTACCTACTGTCATCACTTCATGAACGCTAGAGATGCTCTATGCCATTTCTTAAAAGAGAATTTAGAATAAAGGTCTAGTATCAAGGGGAAGACTTTTCCACACTTTAGGTGTAGCATGGTGTGATTATCCCAGCAGGGAGCTGAACTCTGATCTGCTGCACTGAAGTCTGCATTCCTACCCACTGCACTACACCAACGAGTTTAGTTCTTGGAACAATCAGATTGAAACAACAGTAAAATAGAGGCCTTGGAACATATACTCAGGGGGTCTTTACTACAGTTCTGTGTTACGTTCTGATACACTGTATAGGACAGAAGCTTTCATTGTCTTCCTTATTACTCATAACTCCAGTTAAATAATATTGATCTTGTTGCTCATGGACAGAGTGACAAAAGAGAGGATAACTCTGAGGTGACAAGATTTCAGAGGAAAGGCCAAAAAAGGGTAAAAAGGTAAAGAAAAAAACATCTGAGGATATCAGAGAAAAAAAGAGTAAACACTGATAAAACAGGCTCAGACACAAGAGACTTCACGGTGAGTAAGTGCTTCCTCAGCAAAGTAAATAAGAGCTAATTACAGTGATAGTTTCAGGTGTGTTAGAGGTGAGATTAAGGCCAGTGATCAGCAGAACAACAAATCAGAGCACCTGATCCTAGGAGTAGGTATTGATGGTGCTGTGGCAAAACTTTTTAAGACAGAGAGGCAGTGGTAGCAGACCTGAGAAGAGAAACAAAAGATTGCAAGGTACATTAATTTAAATAGTCCAACTATATTGAATTTGCTGGACTAATTTTTTGGGGCAGCAGGGTAGCACTAAGGTAGTGTAAATGCTGCACTGCTTCAAGGTCCTATGGTTGTTATTTGAATCCCTGGGGTCACTGTCTATGAGCAGTTTTTGGTGTGTTGTTCTTAGGTTTGTGTGGGTTTCACCTGGGTGTTCTGGTTTCCTCCCACAATCTAAATATTGGTGGATTGGTTGTGTAAAATCGCCCAAAGGTGTGAGTGATTCGGGGAGTGTGTGATGCCTTGTGATGGACTGGTGCCACATACAGTATGCATGTGGACTAAATGTTGGATGTTTTTGTAGAGTGAGTTATTAGAACCAAAACGCAAACACAAAAGCCTACTGTATCATAGGTGATTCATGCTCTTTCAGGGTATTTTAAAAAATACAAAAATGTTATTTTACTGTTTTGTGTAAGATCTTATGGTTATGTTTAAGGTCACAAACAAAAGTAATATTTTTATTTTGTTAGATTATGCACTTTAATTATGATATGCATCATGTATTCAAAAAATGAAGAAAATAATTTGAATGTGTTTACTCAGGTGCCCATCAGCATTATAAGTATGTTTTAAATCGTCAGATTTAACACTGATTATTGGTATAAAGCAGAGAAAATCATAATTGGAGGACAATACAATGGAAAATGTATATCTTTAAAGAGATTTAATTCATTTCACATGGAAGAACAGCCTTTAAGCTCTGGGTAACTGTATCCTACAAGACGTAACTTCAGAATTAAGAGGAATAAAAAATGAAAATGAAAAAAGTATATAGTTTTCTCTTTCTCTCTGATTTTCACTGTCTCTCTCTCGTGCTTTCTCTGATTCTTAATCTCTTTCTCTCTCTCATACATTCATTGAAAGTGAATGTAGTGATGAGGAGATAAATCACTGAGTGCTGTTTGGAGACGGACGGTGGGTTGTGACAGGGCTTCAGAGGTCAGCTGCCTGCTGCTGTGTCTCAAGGTCTGCAGCTCTGTGGCCTTCCCTCAGCATCATACACCTGTAAGTCTAGCATTTTATTAATAAACTAGGCTCAATTGAAAGGTGGAGTACAAGGCTTGGGAGTTTAAAACTTTCAGTCTCGGTCTGTCTATTCCAGCTCATCCAAGTGAAAATACAGGGCAGTGATATAAAAGGACTGGATTAGCCCATCCAATTATCTACAGCGGGCCTAATTTTCACTGCAGTCGGTCACTGAAGCCTGTCCACTGCCACCCAGGGGACACAGTGAGTAAACACCACAAACCCTGCTCTATTAGTCCAGTGCATCTACAGCTTAGGACCTCTTGGCAAAGTTGAGTTTAACATTTGGAACATTAAATATTATTAGCTCCTATATTTTCTTATATCTTCTGGATTTAAGGACTTAACTAACTGAATGACTGCATCCTCAGTTCTAGATTAGCTAGATTTTGAGCCAGAAAAAAGTAATGTAATATTTATACCAGTTTTAGTAACAGATTTTTAGCAGACCCTTACAATTGTTTACCTTTGTACAAAAATTAATTTGTTAGTGGATTTTTATATATTTTCACTGTCCAACTACATCATTTGAACACAGCAGCTGAACTTCACATTGTGTGAAAATATGATGAATGAACCAATAGAAATGCTCCAAAATTACTTGGAATAAATTCCTTTTACTTTGACTTCCAACTAACATTAAGAAAGTTTTTCGTTCTCCTGTAAACTTGCTATACTGAAGATACATGTTTTTCACTGGACAGCGGCGATATACACGTGTCCGATCCACCCATAGTGTGCAACACACTAACACCACCACCACATTAGTGTGATAGATACATACATACATACTTACTTTGTTTAGCCCAGAGGGAAATTCAAGAGTGAGACTGCAGCGTTGGAGAATGATCCACCATTCAAATCACACTTGCTCTGAGGTGGTCTTGACCATTGAAGAACACAATGAAAGGAGGCAAACATAGTATGGAGAGCAACTGATGGACTACAGCCTGTAATTGTAGAGTTACAAAGTGCATAAAATAAATAACAAATGTGGAAGCAAGGAGGTCATTTTAATGCAATGGCTGATCAGCGTACATTACAGTCTTGTTGCCTCCTATATGACCACTCTCTGTGTGAATGCCCAGTGTTTAAGAGTCAGTAGAATGTGTTCACAGTGTATCCTCGGGCACGCTCCCCATTTTACCGTCCTGCAGTCTCAGCTCTTCCTTTATTTCTTTCTGTCAAGGTCAAATTGCTCGTTTCATAAAAGCTGAGGATGTGAGGGCAAAGGAAAGGAAACCGCACGTGTGCAAAATCACTATTCAAATAGGTTCTAGAGGCAGCACTGCCTTGATGGCACAAGGAATATAACTGGTTACCAGTCAACAGATGAATGTGATTGGTTGCCTGCTCTGTCTGCCAGAAATGACTTTGGACGAAATCAATGTTCAAAATGTTGTAAACATTTGAGTGCTTTGTTTTAATGAAATGCAGGATAATGTAACTGCCTCTGAGGAAGCTTCTGAATGTTATACATTAAAATTAATCAAATTTTATTGGAAATATACCAAAGCAATGATTAAGTAAAAAGTAAAAGAGTGGAGTGGGTTTTTATCCACTTTTATTCCAGCAGTCCCCTAGTAAACAATTAAGTATGTTCCTCTACCATCAGCACAAGCTGAGTGCTGATACAGGAGTCTGAACCCTCACGTGCCACATGAGAGCCAGCAGGAGGGCAGTCATGCAATTTTCTGGAAGCATTTCCCCCTCAGGAAAACAGAAAAATGTTCATTTATACCTGCTCCTTCTATGTCAAGTCAGAGCCCCCTGGAGCTGCCGTAATTGCAGGACTGCCCTAATACCCTAATAACACAGGCTGAGGACACCCAACAAAGATGTCATATTTAACTGTTATACATTAGTTCAAGTTTCATGCTCACGCAATATAATGAACAGTGAAATTAATCAGCGAATTCATTTGTCACAGCAAATTTGTCACTAGGCTTTGTACAGTTTTTCAAAGCCACTTTCAAAGGCATCAACATATTTATACTCAGCATGTACAACAAAACTGCAGTCCATGACCTCCTGCTGTGTGAATAATAAAGGTAGCCCTAGTGCTTGTTTCATATACATATACCATATCCAGGGTTATTAGGTAGTTTACAGCAGCTACAGTTTCTGGTCTAATGGGAACACCCTAGATTAGATGTTGGAACATTGCAAGAATAAGAACTGAGAATATGACTGTATTTAGCCACAAGATCATTATGACAAACCTCAGGGACTGAAGAATGCAGTTCTACTGCTCCAGAGCTCTGGACTTAATACCACTCTTGTTGAAACTTGGTGTTGGTCATGCGTGGCTGCTGTAGGGTGTCCAATAATACTTGACCATAGATTCTCAACAATACGCTGCATCTTCAAGGGGAGACCTTTGTGACCTATAATGAAATTACAACGCCTGGTTTGACAGCTGGCTTTTGAAATAAGAATGCATGTGCTTCATAAATGCAACGCTGTCTTGTTTTCTTCTCATTGTAAATTCTCTCATAACTGGAAGCTGTTTTTTATGGCTGTGTTTTCGCTGTGGGTCTCACTCCGGTGGTGGCCTCTAAATTGATTTTTCTGCCCCACAGTCATCAATTAACTGAGGGTCATGTCACCAAGACCACGACTCTCATCCTATGGCAGCTCTGATCTATCTCCAGACGCATGCCATCGACAGATCAGTTTATCTGTGGCCTCATAGAAACCTCAATTACAGACTAAACACTGTCAGTGAGAATGTGAGATCTGGTATTAGAGCAGCAAGCCAGACTAGAGACAGCATACAAATCTGAAATTACTTGTGCAGTCATGAATGTAATTCACTATAAATCAAACTCTGCTTCCACTACATGCCCTTATCCTAAACCTTTCAGCCTAGTAGAGTGCTCCATACTTTCAGCATTGAGGCCTGAATGCCAGTTCCAGATGTGATCAGTAATTTAATGTTTGAGTTTCAGTCTATGATCAAATAGCCACAAAGTTTGAGAACAGACTTGGGAAGTTTTAACATGTGCTTGATTTTTTGTGAATTTAAAGGACCAGAATATTATGACTTTATAGGAAGATCGCAGGGGCGGCATGGTGGCGCAGCAAGTAGTGTCGCTATCACACCACTCCAGGGCCCTGGGGTTGTGGGTTTGAGTCCTGGTGCTGTAAGGAGTTAGGTTTGTTCTCCCGAGGGTTTCCTCCCACGGTCCAAAAACACACATTGGTAAGTGGATTTGCGACTCAAAAGTGTCCATAGGTGTGAGTGAATGTGTGAGAGTGTGTCGCCCTGTGAAGGACTGGCGCTCCCTCCAGGGTGTGTTCCTGCCTTGCAACCAGTGATTCCAAGTAGGCTCCGGACCCACCGTGACCCTGACCTGGATAAGAGATTACAGACAATGAATTAATGAGTGAATGAATGAAGATCGGGGAAGAGTGCAGTAATCTATAGGACTGCATCATGTAATCATTGCAGATATGTTAACTACACAACAATGCTGGCAATCTCATCTTCCTCCACATCTCCACAATGCTCTATTAGACTGACTAAAAGTTGGCAAATGCTGAGGTCATGCCCACTGAACTCAGCATCATGTTCATGGAATCAGTTTAAGATGGATGCTGTGTGATCAGGTGCATTATCATGCTGGGCCTATTAGAAGATAAATGTTAGCACCTTTAGGGCTACGCAGGCTGTGGCTTTTAACGCTGGACTGTTTTTAAGAGGCTCAACGTGTAACAATATCCGCCACAATTTCACACTTTCACCAGCAGCTTGAAACGTTGACACACAGCAGATTAGGTCCATGGATTCAGGCTGTTTATGTCAAAATATGACACTAGCCTTTAATCCACCTCTGCATGATTTTATGCATTGCTCAGCTGCCACAAGACTTGCAACTGTTATAAATGATTATGTTCCTAAATATTAATATGGTATGGCCCCATGTCCTGACATGGTGTTGACCTAAATGGTAATGGGTATCTTATGTACATGACGCATACACAAGCAGTTCATGACATATAACTATCTAAATATCTTTAAAGGCTTATTCCAACAAGTGGGTGTTGTCATCAAATGTTCTCGTGTAAAACAGGTTGTAGCCATCTTTACCTACTATTAATGTAGTTTTACCTCAGTTGTCCTGAAAGGCTTATGTAGATATAGTCTTATGAATGCTGACCTACAGTAAAGAGCTATCAAATAAACCTTTATGCATGTGTTGCATTCTGGCCTGTTACTGCCCAAAAGCATTTTAGTTAAAGATCTTTATTTCTCAGTCTAACAAACTACAGTCAATCAAGACATTTTTTGACCAAACACCATATAAAGGTCAGGGATATAAACAGATTTGATACAGTAAACAAAATATATTCTAGTTTAGAAATGCCAAACCTAAGACATTCTGAGACAGTCAAATACAAATCTATGTTCCGTAACAAAATAAACAAATGTCACAAATGTAAAGGAATATTCAAATATTTTAAACGTATGTGAATCCTAAGAGAATATTCTTTACAGCACTAGACTAACTGCTTCCTCCGAGTGTGGAGAAAGGGTTACAGAAGGCTGTTACCTTTGTTAGTCAAACTGGTGTCATCACTGATCATTTAATCATCACAGAAGGAACATCCTACAGAAGGATCCTGATGAAGATACATGTAAATCTCATGTATAACCTCCTCCAAAGCATGTACCACAGCTGTCTTCATGGAAAACTACACTGTTATACCTGTGAACTGGAGGGTAATTCAGAAAAAGTGCATTACAGCAATCGTCTCTGTGTAAGCTTTCTAGGAGGAATTAAATGGAGTGTATAAAAGTAGAAAAATATTTCACACACACACACACACATCCAACGCATCTCTCTTCTGTACAATTCTCTCACATGTTGCATTCAAAACACTGTAGTGAAAAAATGTTTCAAGGTAATTTGCTCCAAATTGCTGTGCAAATTCTGCAGTGGTTAAATTGAATTCCAGTTGATGTTAAACGACACTAGGATTAACCTAGTGTAAGCCTACATTAGCCCATCTTCCACAGACTTTAGGAAGCAGGGGTTGGTCCTATCTGAATTTGGTCTTTGAATTAAGCCCATTGCCACTATATTGGGGCCCTGCAAAAAAAGGATCTCCTAAAGGAAAAGAAGGTAACAGCTGTACCAGGGCCTGGGCCACACGCTCACAGAAGGCATGGCATTCATAGCTCTGAAAGGACTTCCACTGGTCATGTCCTCCACAGGAGGAAATTTAAAGCGGTTGTTCTTCTGACCATAAGTTGCCTGTTATGGTCCACCACCGCAGGTGCACACAGGTGCGACCAGATCCATAAAGTCCTTCGGGCTCAGGGTGAGGGCAAAAAGCACAAATACTCTGCCCTCACCCTGTGGTCAGGAGAGTATCTGGTGGCTCCAGGCTCTCTGCTATGTCCTCCAGCATGTCCAGCACCTCTGAGAAAGACGGCCGTCGATATGGGTCCATCTGAATGTGAAGCAGAGGGAATATAATTGGATGTGCAATGCTCTATCTCTCCAGAGGCCACAGAAAGAGAATCAAAGTTTTCAAAAGTGATAAAAATGCATGGTGTTATTCAATATTTATTAATTCTCGCCCATATTTCATTGAAAAAAATGGCAAAATCAGTGTCACACCGTGTCACTACTATAATAAAGAAAACCAGTTTTTGCAACTCTGCAAGTTTAGCATATTGTGAGTAATCATGTGATAAAAATAAAATGTACAGCCAAACAATAGCAGTTATTCCAGACATGACTGTTTAAAAAATGTTCGTAACAGCAGAGCAGTGAATTATATGTACTGCAAATGTGTGAGACCCAGATTTCCACACAGTAGCTAGTTATTAATATTAAGGCCACCCTGCTGCGTCTCCTACTTACCAGGCAGCAGTTGGCAGAAAGCTGGAGCACCTGCTGTGGACAGCCCTGCACCAGCTCACTGAACGCCTCAACATTCAGCCCATAGTCCTGAAAGAGAGGTAGCAGGACCTTCACATTACTCAACGCACACAAAAACAGACACTTTCTGCACTTAACTGTATAGTTTATGGTAAGTGTAGTATAATGGGTAATAACATTAATGTAAGAACATTGCCCTCAACACGATACAATTGGGGATGCAGAGTCCTTGGGCAAGACTCCTAATCCTACATTCATCTATATACTGCTTAATGTAAGTCACTTTGGAGATGAGTGTCTGCTAAATGCCTTAAATGTAAATGTAACAAATTTGAAGCTCTAAAACTATCCTGTCTCAACTAAAGCAGACATGCAATACATGAAATGCATATCAGTGATTTCACAGTCTCTACATCTGTATTACTATGTCATTTCAGCTAATACGACATTGTGAAAGTTGCTTCACCATTTACAGTGATAATGAAAATGAATTCATAAGTTGATATATTACTGCTGATGAATGGAAATACCACTAAGATAATTGTTAATCCAGATTATGCCTGTGAGGGGCTAGTCACACACTCTTTGTGATCTATCCACTCACTATTTTCTTTACTCATTTAGCACCTTATAAATACATACATTAAAATGTATCATTTATTGTTAAAATACGTGTGTGTGTGTGTGTATAACTGGAAGGTGTCTTTACCCGTGTTCTGGGCAGCACCTCAGGATCAGCAGGAATTCTTGCCAGTATCTCACACAGCATGATTCCAAAAGAGAATACGTCCACCTGAAATTACAGGGACACACAGACACTGTTGGAAAACGCTGTTAACACTGACCTACTTCCTGCAAACAGTAGACTGAGCATTCCTGAGGTCCCAGTCAATTCTCTCATGAAATAAAGTGTCAGAAATGTCATTACTATAATACACAAGGTGATGAATACAATGCCTGAAGGCTTTAAATTTATATCACCACTAAAGAATGTTAATAATACAACAGGAGGTAACAGTAGAAGTCACCGGGGTGGTACCCCTCATAAAGCTTTTTTTTGTATGTACATGTATCCAAGGAAAACATTTCTGGGCAGCTGTGATCTTTGTAGCTTTAATAAACAAAAATATAATTTAATACAACACTTAAATTAAGTGTAAGTTCTTTTTAAATACACTACATATAATCAATGCAGGGTACAGAATGGCACTTCAGGCCCCTGTCATGCAGTTCTGGGCTTCTGGGATTATGGGTTCAAACCCCACCTTGGGTCACTGTCTGTGAGGACTTTAGTGTGAGTGTTTTTTACCCTTAAACTCTTCTACTTCTTCTACCTTCCCCCTCCATCTCTATCTCCCTCTTTCTTCATCACCTTTATCCCTCCTCAAACTCCTCCTCTTCTTCCTATTCCCTTCCCCCACTACTCCAATGTATATAAGGCCCTCCTAAACACCTACTGGGCGTTAGACTGTATTGGGTATAGAATGAACTGGCTATAGACTGAACTGGTGACATACTGATGACCAAGCTGAGCCTGTGCATTTCTGCATGCACGTGAGGAAACCTCTCAACCTCCAGTCTCCAAATTTCAGATCATCCTGTAATAGACTACAATCACCTAGTTGTACTCATACATGATCCTGTGCATGTGTAAATATACTCCAGTCAATGGTGAACTCCAGTCTCTTGACTCTTCATGCTGAATTTTTAACAAGTGTCTTCTCCTTGTGTCATGGGGAGAACACACAAAAATCCTCATGGACCTCACCTTAAGACACTGGAGCAGTGACTTTTAGTGTCACCCTGCTGCTCCAAAAATGACTTTTATTACACAGATTTATTTTAGATTTAGAGTTGTCTTTTTAATTCTACTTGAATAGCATTTAAACATTTTTATTTGATTTATTTTATTTATATTTTATTATATAATTTGTTTTAATTATATTATAATAACTTTTAATTGTTTTTACTATCTTTTACATTTTTATTCTTCTACTGCAATTTTATGTATTGCTCTGTAAATTGTCATTGTGTAAGAAAGATGTGCCTTGCCTTGCTAAGTAAATTAATTATTTATTTATTTATTTATTTTTGCATTTCATGTAAAGTACCTTGCGATCATACGGTTCCCCTCTCAGCATTTCAGGGGCCATCCAGAATGCAGAGCCCACCAGAGACATCTTTCGGGCTGGATTGTTTGCAGGCAGTTCCCCCACCTCTCTGGCCAGACCAAAGTCTGTTACCACTGCCTCTCTGCCTCGAGTGGTCACCCGGATCAGACAGTTCTGCAAAAACAAGATCAGATTTCACACAGTAAAATACACACCAGAGGCAGCAGCACAAAAGTAGCTAAAGCAAGGAGTTTCAGATCTTCTCCTTTTTTATTACACCAACAACATGATGAAATGGGCAGATGTAGAAGACAAAGAAAAACAGATCATGATCTAACCAATTGGATTTTTCTTTTCATTCAAGTTAATTGTGCCACTGCCAGATTACCACAAGGGGGCAGTGATGATTCACACATATAACATTTCCTATAATCAGCAGAGATTATCTCCCTTTGCTGTGGTAAAAGATTCTGCTTGTCCTAGAAGACTTCACACACTACATGTTGGAATATTTTTGTGAGGATTCCATGGAATTTAGACAAGAACTGAAGTATGCAGTGCATATCAAGAAAATCCCTCAATCTCTGTCATGTCGTATATGCTGTGACTAAAACATTATGACCATCACAATTCAGCCCTCATAAAAGTCGCACAGATCTAAAACTTGCCCATTTTACTCTGTCGATAACATCTAATTCAAGAAATGACTGTTCACTTGCTGCCTAATATATCACTGTTTGACATCCGCCATTTTAATTTTAAGTATGACTGAATTATTTATCCCTCCTTGAGATTGTTTCCCTCCTGTCAAGCTTGTTTATGTAGCTACGATATAAGAATACTTAGCGAAATAATGAAGTGTAATTTACATAATTTAAATGTTTGGAGAAGATTTTCAAGCTCATCTTGCTTTTTTCATAGAAACATCAAGCAGCTGTTTATGAGTTGATGCCTCCATTTGCCAGCAGAATGTTGTACCAGTTGAGCCTGAAATAGTACACACGAGCTGTAATTCTTATTTTTACCTTGCCCAGTAACATAAAACAGTACAAATGTGAACTGGGGAAAAATGTTGTTTATTTTGTTACTATATAATTTAATAATGTAGCTATAATATGGCTATATAAGGATAATTCATTCATTCATCATCTGTAACTGCTTGTCCAGTTCTGCTTGTCCATTCCGAGTAGGCTCCAGTTTGGGTTCTGGAGCCTACTCGGAATCACTGGGCGCAAGGCTATATAAGAATCAAATTATATATTTGACAATGATTTGTGACACAATAAAATCTATTTCCTAAAATATATATATGAGGTTAAACGAAAAATATAATGGCACAGCATTTAATGTGATGTCACTGTGCTGCACAAATTTTTAGCAGCTTACAATTCCTTGCCTTATCCTCCTCAGGCCTCTATGAAAGATGTAAACAAGTCCATAAGATAGAGGGGGTGTGTTGGGGGAGAGAGGAAGCAGCGAGTCTTTCATTATACTAGTCCACATCCCTCCTGCTCTTCATGATCTGTGTGTGTCTCTGTGATTAGAGGGAACACCACTAGACTCCACCCAGCTATGTTTCAACCACACAGAGAGAGAGAGAGAGAGAGAGAGAGAGAGGGAGAGGGAGAGAGAGAGAGAGAGAGAGGGAGAGGGAGAGAGAGAGAGAAAGAAAGAGTATAAGGGTTCTCCTGATTTGATGGATGACCTAAAGGCTGGGGAACGTGAGAGTGGTCTCAGTGGGGTGTGTGAGTGTTTCTGTCCACACACGTCAGAGAGAGAAACTTAATACATCTTCCGCATTTTAAATATACAGTAGCCACTGACAGTGACCTGCCATCAGCACAAGGAAATCTGACTCTACTCCAGTGTGACTTCACAACAATGAGAACTAAGCAAATAAGTACAAAGATGCACTTATTAAGAATAATCTGGTTGAAAATAGATAAATATCTGGCAGCTAGAGAATTATTCAGATTTCTGGTGTACCCTAAAACATGATAATGCATATATAAGATATAAAATAAAAATAAAAATAAATTTTAGAATTTTTATAAATTGTTTTCAAAGTGTAATTTTCATGCTGCATTATTATTTAATCTCAGAAAGGATAAATATGGTGTAAATACCACACGGTATCTTTTATAGAGTACAGAGTGTTTTTTCTCTCCAGCACTGCTCTGATTCTCTCACTCTGCTGGGAGAGCTCAGAGATGACAGGCCTGCAGTGTGTGGGTGTGTGTGAGTGCTGTGGAGAGCAGGTTTAGCTGAGTGGGCTGAAGAGCATATGAGGGTGTTTGTGGAAATGGGAAATTGGAAATGGAAAACAGGGTAAGTGAATAAATGATTGAATGCCATTTTCTATGCAAATTATGTGTTTGTGTGTGTGTGTGTGTGTGTGTGTGTGTGTGTGTGTGTGTGTGTTACATGTAAAACGTTGTACTGAGAGTAAAAATTTGAGTTTAAACAAGGGCTTGCATTAAAGTTGCAAGCTATGGCCGTAGGTAATTTAGCACAGCAAGACTAATATAAAATGATAATCATAAGAATATTTTCTTAGGTGAAAGAAATATATATTTTAAGATGTCATTTTGATTACAGGGAAAATCTCGCTTCACTTAGCGGACATAATACAATATTAAATAAACCCGTTAGTTCTTAAAAGCACAACATTCAAAAAGACCAATTATGGTTAAAATAATACATCAGAGTTCTTCAAAAATTGGACTGAAAAGGTTAATTACTTATTCACAGGTGTTTATCAAAAAATGTCCAATGTGTACCAATCACTGGCTCCTCTTTACTATTAGCCTGAGGACAACCAGAGAATGCTATGATGAGAAACCTTGCATTAAATATATTGAATATATTAAGAATATATTATCGTTAGTTCTGACAACAATATTAAGTCAAGTCAAGTCAAAAATATCTAATCTATTTCGAATATGAAGCTCCCTCAAGGAAAATCATACAATTACCTTCTATCTCCTGTCTTTTTTCCTTTTTCAGGTTCCTCGTTTAGCCAAAAAACTAATGCTGCATTCGAGTGATGTCGGGAACTGGGAAATACTGTTTGTCCGACTTTTAAATTGCACCCGAACGGCAGACAAATTCGTATTTACCACTGGTATACTCTGGATTCTAAATGCTAAACGAGTTTAAGAGATGTGACGTATATCATGACATTTTACCTCTTCCCCTGGAGAAAATGGCAAATATGCATTTGAATATTTTTTTTCATGTTTTCTGTAAATAAAAGTCAAATATTATGATCAGATTTGTTATCATTCAAAACAGTTTAGTTGTTATTTAATGATAAATCACTTTTTGGAGACATGTGGTGTACAGTGCGTGGACCTTTAGCGAAGCACCCGAACGCAGAGAAGTTGTATATACTACTTAACCACCTGGTATATATAACCTTCCAATGTGCCTTCTATTATGGGGTGGGGTGGTGGGTGGTGCATGGCAGAAAATTTTGGAACCACTGACACCACTGTTCATTTTTGCCCTAGTCACATGTTCTCCCTGAGTCTTGCCCTGCACCTCTGAGTTATCAGACGTTCACATGACTGGCTCACAGGTGCAAATCTTTATGTTCCTCTACATGCGCTCTATGTGCTTAGTCTTGTCTTGTCACTCATTGTGAATGTATCTCTTCACCCTGTTCTTGTAATCCCTGTGTTTAATAAATCCAAACATCCTTGTTTTCCTTGCCCTATGTGTGACATCTATGATTAAGGGGAATCAGTTTTCTCTTAATGTTTACATTCAGAAGCTCCTCTTATTTTAAAGTGGAATAGTATATTTGAAGGGAAAAATCTACTGTTGTTTGTACCCAGCTGAAGTTGAATTTAAGTTTCTATTCACTGTGAAGTTTTTATTCACTGTTTGAATTACCACAGAAACATGTTTAGTTTTGTAACACTTACGGTCTGTGTTTACTTTCCTTTTAAAGCCAGTTCCATCTACAGCAAAAATAAGTCAATGTTACCCACCCATGGGGCTGGAATAGGGCAATATCCACGTGTCAGTTCATGCTTTTCAAAGTTTGCAGGTTTCTTTGCCATGAGCAGAAACAGAGAGGCATCCTAGAATACCTGACCAAGACCCTTTTTTAAAAACCATTTACAGACACTGGGGCTTCATAAACACATTAGATCTGTTTCGAGCACACAAACAGACTGAAGAGCAGCAAATAGTGAGAAAACATTATCAGAATTTTATAAAAAGTGTTTCTGAATAATATAGTCATATGAAATATGAACATCATATGTAAGCCCATAAATGATTTGGAGTCTATCTTAACAAGTAAATGCTTGCTATGGTTTGTATGGGGTCTATAGAAGAAAAAGACAAAAGTGCGTGTGTGTTTTTTAAGTTTATGGCAGGTTAAATGTTGTGTACAGGAGGGGTACATTAGCATAATAATGGCTGACCTCCCCATCTCTCCTCTACACAAATAGAAGCTTCTGCAGATTCTGTGCTGCAGCCTGGCAACTGGGACAGTTAAAACTGTCTAGACACTCAGTGCGCAGTGTTCAGCATTTGAAATGTGACTGCAACATCTCCAAATCACTTCTTATTCGCTGCTGGATGCAAATACTCAGATCATCTTGGTATGAACACTGAAGAACACTATAAAAATATAATGTCATATTTCAGGCATTTATAATGTATTATATTAAAATGCCTGTATAAGCCACAGCATAGTTGCTGCATGCATAACCATTTTTTAAGCAAAACTACATGACTTTAAAATATCAAGTCACATAAAATATAACACATTCATACGGTCATATGATCACGTTATATGTATGTATATATGTATGTATTTATTTATTCAGAATGTTACGAATGCCAGATAAAGCCTTAAGGATACAGGATTCTTAGAAATTTAAATTATGTTAAATACATTATTTATATATTGTAATGCTGTAAAATATGAGTTATTCTATCATGCATGAGAACCTCTTTAAATCAGATTTAAAAAATTGCCCAGAACCTCATAACTAATGGTAACATTTCCATAAACCCTCTTTCACTGCCTGTCACTCAGAGGAATCTGTGCTATGTTCACAGGAATGCTTAAACCTACTTGGCACAAACAAGGCCCAGCTGGAGGAAAGAACAAAATGGAAATAAAAAAAAAACATCATATAAGGTAATAAAATCTCGCTTCTGAAGCATCATTGATGTGATTAACCCCTCAGTGTCACTGTTACCATGATAACTGAAGAAAGGAAATGTATTTGAATTATTTGAGTTATTGCTGATGGGAGCAAGAGGAAAGCTCCTCAAAACTGCACATTCTAAAATTCCCTAAGAGAAGACTTCAAATGAATTTGATTATTAAATAGTGGTGCACTGGTGTAATGTCATTTGTAGTGTCCTCGCATATCTCTGTGAAGGGTGTGTGATCAGGGAAGTCATTGACAGGTGAAACTGGTGTGAACTAGTTGGTGCAGAAACTTTGGGATAAACAAATATTTCAACATGTTTTGTGAGAAATCTTGATATGCAGAAAGAAAGAGATATCCTTCACATTTACATTGTTTTCATATTTTCTTCATTGCTTGACATAGAAAAAAAATTTTAAACAGTCAAAAGCTCTTAATTGTAAATCAGATATAAATGTAATTAACTGCATAATTATTTAATAAACTATGTATGCATTAAAGTACAGCACACTGAAAACTGTTTGCTGTGTGTCCAGCAGTGTCACTGTAATTCTTTCTCAAAGACTATCGTGCATCTTCCAAGCTCTTGAGATTGAAGCAATATGCTCACCTTGGAATTGAGGTCTCTGTGGTAGATGTTCTTGTAATGAAGGTAAGCCATTCCTCTGCTGATGTCACAGGCCAGCTCTACCTTCTCCCTCCAACACAGTGTGATGTCATCCCTGGCCAGCAGCTCCTCCAGGCAGCCTCCGCTCACATACTAAGTGTGGGAGAGGAGCAGGACATTATGAAACACACACACATAAACGCTCAAGCTGAACTCAGCACAAGTGCTGAAAAGAGTGGCTATGTAAGGCCACCAGTGCATGTCAAAAAATAAATATGCAAAACTAAAAATCACGATACTCAGCAAGTCAAACCAGGGTTGGGAGCCTCTCCAAAATGCAACAACCTTAAACAACTGCTGTGCACACCCTTCATTTGAAGTCTACACTGGGTCTTAATGACATATGGACAAGCAATGAATAATATGTGTGTGAAAAGACATAGTTGAGTATTTATACCCCCTTATTTGACATAATCCCTTAAGTCAAAATATTTTATGAAGTAAATACCACTGTACTGACCTGACCAATGATTTAAAGGGATGGGCTTAGATTAAATTAATGAAGCATCAAACAGACTGAAAACTCTAATGCAGTATTTAAATAACAAGCTTATATTCAAAAGCTATTTTCATGTGCACAGCAGTTAAAATGTACAATGATATACTTTCTTTAGTAATAATCTGTGCAATAATAGAAAATAAATTAAGATAATAAAATATTATGCAATAACAGTAATGCAGCAACTGTAATTACCATATTGAAACATCTTAAATTGTCCTGCATTGTTTCTCTTTCCCAGGCATCAGCATAACATTATATAGACTTATATGTATTATGTATGTGTTTCAACCATTGATCATTGTATTTTTTTATTTTATATACATTTATTATAGTAGACCTTATTTGTACTGGCAAAGCACTTTTATAAGTTGCTCTAGATAAATGTCTAATTGCTGCAAATGTTATTATCATTCTCAAGTAATAAAACACTGAATAATCACCTTTTTCTTTACTTAGAGAGTCCATGTTCTCCTCATAGGGAAACCAGCAGTGATTCATTTTAGCAATGTTTTATTTAATTTACTGATTAAAAAATAACTGTAGGAGTGTTTTTACACATGTTTTCAGCTATGAGATGTCAGCCACATTTCTCCCAGTGCCAAAGGGTTCCTTTGTGACACAGGCATCTATATAGTTATCGGTTACCCACTTCCAAGGCTTTGGTTTGTGTCTATGAAATACATTGCATTTCAATTTGTGAAAACTGGCCGATGCTCCTATCCAGAGTGATTAGAGCAGTGGTTCCTAAACTTTCCCTTTGCCTTGCTACACCCCCCACTTTGGAAACCACAGCATTATAGTTGCATTTATCTAGTTAACATGTGCAGAGCAGCAATGTTTTGCAATATACAATATCATGCAGCTAAATTAATTTTACACAGAGATATATAATGTTTGTAAACTGAGTAAAGACTTTAACTGTTAAAATAAATTCCTCACCTCAAGAATAGGGTACAGCTTATCCTCTTTCACACAAATCCCAAGATACCTTCGGCACAAAGATTACAGAGATTTTATTATTCACAGAAATGCAGTTTGTGTGGAAACATATACATAAGGCACATTTTCAGAGAATCTTTACTACTGTACTGATTTTACTGAACTTAGCATTAGATCTAGTTGCATTCCAAGCAGAATAAGGCAAACATATGCAAGCACAGGCATCAAAAACATTTGCTGACCTTTATATTGGCAAGACCTTTGTTTTTAGCATTTTCAGTAAAGATCACAGCCCTTAATTAACCCTGAGAATGTATTCTTTTAATTGTACTTTGTAATTTAAATTTAATTACATAATTACACAGTGAATTATGACAGTGTTTCTCCAACTGGTCCCCTATGACACCAAGATAATCCAAGATTTCCGTGAAACAAATGTGGAACATCTGGCTCCTTCTAAGTTTGACTGTTGACTCTTTAGATTCTCTATCAGCTTTGAGTCTACTCTTCTGATTTTAATGCTGAGAAACGATAACATTTTGGTAAAAATATAGTGGATATTTTTCTTTGCACAAAATGAAAAAAATGAAATAAATTGAGATTATAGTAATTATAATGTGCAATGTATAATAACGTGCCATGATTTGTCATTGTACAAAGTACAATGACCTGTGTCTTACACATTTAACCCATCTATGGCAGTGAACACACACACACACTAATACACTAGGGGCTATGGACACACAACCAATGTGGGGGGCAACCATTCCTGGCGGCAGCTGCGGGTTCAGTGCTTTGCTCAAGGGCACTTCAGCCATGGATGTTCCCTCCAGTCCTGGGGATTGAACCAACAACCTTCTGGTTCCAAGCCCGTTCCTCTAACCATTAGGGCATGGCTGCCCACAGCTGAAGTACCTCCCCTCTTGTACACATAATTCCTACTTAAAAACATTGATATGTTATTTTTGGAGTTACATCAAAAGGCAAAGATCACGACATGTACTACAAGCTGAACCAAACAAACACTATGGCCTTGATGAAATGAGGCAGTCTGACTGAGTCTGTTTCATGTGTGTACTGAGGAGGTGTAGAGTGTGATGGCAGCGGGGGGAGTATGATGAAGTGTGAGTGTGGAGGTGGCTCACCTCACAATGTTTGGGTGGGAGAGTTTCTGCAGGAGGCTGATTTCTCTCACGATGCTGTCCTGGTCCACATCATTCTTATAAATCTTCACCACCATCACCTTCTTAGTGGTGTTGTGCATCACCTGTTACACATCAGCAGCACCATCGATAACTCAGTGAAGCTCAACTTCATTTCTGGGTGGATATTCATTTTCAAATTTCCACATAAGACATTTGTGTGGGTGATGTATCAAACATGATGCATGTCAATAATCTCTGTTGTGATTGGTTGGCCTATATTATTAATGCTTTGTTATCCCCAAGTTTTTCAGAATTATTATTGACTCATCTATTATTCATTGCAAATTCCAGCCACCAGTGCGTCTCCCCAAGTCACATACAGGGCTACTAGGAGGGTGTGGGTGAGCATGTGCTTCCTCCAAGACATGAGGCCAACCCAACACTGCTTCCTTCTTTTCCACCACTGATGCAACACCACAGGGAGTTAAAGAGTAGCCATCACATTCTGTCAAATAAATGGTACTGTTGTTTACTGAAGGTACACACAGTGTAAATGTACTTTTAAAAAGGTACGCAAATGAACATTCTCTTTTTAAACCCATATGAAACCACACTCTTCAAGACTGTTCTTCTCCATTCCTACAGTTCAAGAGTGCTCGCCCACCTTGATGAGGTTCTAGAATGTTCTCAGAATGTAATAGAGAGTTCTCCCATACAATCAGCTCTGCAATGTTTTTCTGCATTCACATTGTTAATGGAAACTATGATCCAAACACAATCTTTAAGAATGTCCCTCCACATTCAAAAGGATGTAGAATGTTTGCCACCATCCATGCAGTACGAGAAAGTCTTCTTCCAAGTATTTGGTTCTACAATGTCCTCCAAAATTTAGACTGGTCTGCATTGATACAGTAGGTACTCCCCCTTCCTGAATGTTATTGAATACACATCTAAGAAGTTCTAGAGTTTTCTCTTTGTCATACACACTATTATAAAATATTCTATCCATTCATGCTTGCCACTGTCAGCACTAATGTAGAAATTTCCCCATTCCCATTGATTTGTTTGATTTATCGGATCAGTTTAAATACATTCTAAAAGAGCTGATAGCACTGGGTCAGTATGCTCTGACCTGAAGGCTACACTGACCCAGAGGGATTCCTTTAGCTTTAAATGTTGTCTGCAGTGTCATACTGTTTTGTGGCCACAGAAGTAAACATATTAAAACAATAACAAAATGATCACAGCTCTACACCCTATACCAACTGACATTAGTAGTTTGTTTCCTCAGAGGGCAAGGCCTATAGGAGATGAAATGTCCTGCAGAAAAATGTTGCCGATTGTCGTCACTTCTTGGCTCCTGGTGTGAGAACGGTCACAGTAAATGCATGCAGTGTAGTCTTTTGAATTCTGCTCAGTGACTGTTGCCATTTTCCTTCTTATCTACATTCCATCTCACCACTGGAGTGTAAACAATAGGAGGAAGCTCATGGTGGCCACATTTCTGACCTGATGTGACTCCTTACCTTACACCTCATGAAATACACAGCACCACCAGGAGCTGTAAAGATTTTCATTAACACTACATCTTGTGGTGATGAAGAAGGTATGAGGTTCTGGTCATTTTCGCCATACTCAAGTACGACATTACAAGGAAAATGATCACCTACGGCTTTGTTTGTGTGTTATTTGCCCAGGTTTCAGAATGGCTACCACGGCTGAGGGTGTTACACACGGATGAGTTCATTTCATAAGTCTTTGTTCAGTAAACAAATGTCTGCAGGACATGGCATGTTGAGGAGCCTGCAGCACGTCATGTCCTTCTAAAGCTCTGTTTTTAGGATTAACAAAGCCGTGACGCTCAGAGTCTTTGCAAACCACAGTTCAAAGCCTTCATCTGGAGGATAAAGGCCTGTGAAACACTCCTGAGAATAAGGCATGAAAACACTAACCTTTATTCTAGAACATTTAAACTGGTGGAACGAAAACACTAACTCAAGCATTTCAATTTCTACCTGCTGCTGATTTGCTTTAGATTTAAGAAGTGATTACACTGAGGGAATTCCACCTGAGAAACACACATTAAGGGCAAAGGTTTTTTAAAGAGGCAGTGGTGTTACAATACACAGATTTTAAAGTTTGATTAAATTTGTGTTTCTAAGATCAAGACTGAATTTGATGTTGGATATTTTTATGTTTTTGTTGTCCTAAGGATGGGACAGAATTTTACATTCCTTCAACAATTGAATCTTTAAATATTAATTTGAACAGAAGTTTAAAAAATCTAATATCAAATTAGAATTTTTTATAAGCCAATGAGCTTTCACTTAATGAACATTTTTTCAGAGTTTCTTATCTCTTTAGTCTGGGATCTTATAAATTAGTGCAACTAAGCTATGCATTATACAAAATAAATTGTGTAAAATCCAAATTCATATGGTATCTTTTTAAAATATTTAAACAAAGACATTAATTTTTGTTAAATGTGTTTTAATTTAGTGTCAGAGTATGTGTTTTGTCTTCACTATATTTCAACAAGTTGGAAAATAATACAATCAAGATGATGTTTGGATGCACCCAAACTTTTGACCAGTTCTCTTTATGTGTAATGTGTGTTTTTACCTTGTAGACTTTGGAGAAGAAGCCGCTTCCTATGAGCTCTGCAGTAAAGTCATCCCAGAATTCCAGTTTGCGAACGCTGGTGCGGAGCCGGTGCCAGCGGTCAGTCGGGCAGTAAGTGTCCACTGACTCACTGAGGAGTGTGGGGCTGACTGGCTCAGGTGACACATCCACTTCACACATCCTGGACATCTCATCTGCAGTGTACAGGAAACATCAGACTTCAGCCTGCCATTTAAACACCATGTGACTAGAGCACTGGCATAAACAAAAACATTTCTCCCAAAACTTAATGTGACCTAAGTATAAAAAGATACAATCAGGGCTGTGTGTGTGTTTCTATAATTCCTTTGCTATGGAAGGGTTGTGATCTAGTGGTTTATATTATAATGTGATATTTACAGAGCTTACTGCTGCCGTAACAGTTGTGCATCATTTCCAAATGTTTTCATTTCTTCAACACTTAAACATTAAAGGCATACTAACATGGGTGAACTGATTCTCTCAACCCGCGGCTTGATTTATTACTAAACTCTGGGTTTGCTTTTATATGCTACAATGCACGGTTAACACTCTCACACAATATTTTGTGGGTATTAATGAATAGTTTGTTCTTCTTTGCTGCAGTTACAACATTGGTTCTTCTGGAATTTCTTTAAATGCAATTTTGTACTATTTCTATGAGGATCTTTGTAGGCATTTATCCACAAGAACATTAGTCAGCTCAGGTACTGATGTTGAATGATTGATTTATGAATGGTCTGAAGACATTTTTGATAATTTGACAATTTGATAATCAATTTTACTCTGACATGAATATATTTGACTGAGAGTCCGAATTAACCCAGCTGAAAACCTCAGCATGACACCTCAAATAACCACTTTCACACTCAGCACAGTTTAAGATCAAATGTTTATGTAAATACTTTACATAAATTAAAGTCAGTTTGTTGTCCGAGAGCAAACGTCAGGCTCTCCTGCAGTAGTTCTGCTACACCGTCAAAATGTCACATTTACCAGTATTGTACTTTGGTTCACTTGAGCTCATACTTATATTACCCCTACTTTGCACTAGGGACGCTGACAGGATAAATTCAAGTAATGTCCAGTACAAATGATGCAGACATCTGTGTTCACACATACAGCTCCTCTGTGTAATGTCTGGAAACGTTCTGGGTTACCTGGCATGTCTGAACAGGGTTCATTTTAGCTGGTTTTGCTTGATTCTGTGTCTTTTTAGTTCTGGGTTGTGTCTGGGTTGTGTTATTTCACCGTTTTTGGGTTAGTAGGCATTACAGGGATGTAATGCACTGAATAACTGATTTCTTTTTATAATACATTCCCTTAAAATAAGGTAGTATGCTTCAAGAGGTCTGTCTAACTGATTGGAACTTGTAAAATATAGCACAAAATCTCTACCTGAGAGTTGTATTTTGCACAAACTCAGAGGAAGTGCAGTGAGTGTAGTGAATAATTGGCTGAACTCTGTGTGGGCATAAAATGCCAGTCTGTAGCACTGCTCCTCCATCCTTTTACACCTCAATGACTCCGCTCTCTGGAAGCAGCAGTGAGACAGAGATTTCCATTTACCTGAGATCAATTCTGATGTCTCTTTTGTTTTGGTTAAATAAGGAACTGGGTAATACATGTTTTTCAAGGTCTGTCCAAAGAAATATCTTCATACAGACGCAACCTCTTTATCCTCCTGCACTCTTACCAAAGACCACAGGGGTTAGTGGAAGGCTTGGCCTATTATAGCACCCTTTTATTTACCCTAGAAGCTGCTAATTTTGTACTGTATGTTCAAGTTACACTACATTTTATTTATATCTAACTACAATCTCTCACCTAATTCATTCATTTTAAATGATATTTAAACATTTTAAAATTTCAAATCAAGACATCTGTCACTCCACTTCAACAGCTAAGACTTAGTTTCTGTTTTTTATGTGAGTTTAAAGTGTAACACCAGCTGCCAATTTGTGTGTGTGTGTGTGTTGTTCACTGCCAAAAATGGTTTAAATGTAGAGTGCCCCAAGGACCTCATGACAAGAACAAAAAAAAAAAACAAAAAAAAAACAAGAAAACCCAGCCTCACAGAAATTTGTTATTTTCATATAAATTGAAATGCTAAAAATCCATTTGAAAGTTTCTCACAAGCTGCATAAACTTAATAACACCTACAGGCTCAGTTAAAGATTGAGGTCATGCTCATATCCTTGGAGACTAATCACAGCTGATTTCAGGTGGAGAACCTGTAAAACAGAGCTTAATGCTATTGTATAGAGCAAAGGGACAACTGGGACAAGCCTGTCTGATTGATCTGGAATGAGGACACTATTATAGTATTGTGAGTGTGAGTGTGTGTGTGTGTGTGTGTGTGTGTTTGTTTTCTCTGGGGGATTCCTGTGCGTGCAGTGTTTAAAGATGATCCTCCTTTTCAGAGGCCAGAGCATTTCTCTCAGTGTGACATAACATCTTCTTCCTCAGGCAGTTCTCTGGACTGTGTGAGATGAGCTCATGAGCAAGGGGGTGAGATCACCCTTAAGGCACCAGCCTGGTCTTAATACAAGTTAGAAGAGAGTGCTGGTGCTTCTTAACTTGATATACACACAAAATTTTTCAAGGGTTGGAAAAGCCCATTGTTTTTAAATCACAACTTTAATAATAGCAACCACTACACTATACTACACTACTATATTATCCATAGTTAGGAGAAATGAATATAAGAAAAGTTTTAATTTATCCAGTTTAAATTTTATATACACATTTCAAATCTGTTATTCAAACAATAGACAAAAAAAAAATAAATAAAATAAAATGGCTGGTGTCAAAACAGGTAGTGCAACATATAAATGTCTGGAAATATTTCTAAGACTTTACTAATGGCAATAAGGTGCATAGGCACTTCTATTATTCTATCTCTGTATTTGAATAGTTTTTAATATATGTTTCGGTAAATAGGCATCATTTCAGTTACACTCTTAATACGCCAGTTTATTAAAGAGCAATCTTATATCAAGTGTTAAATTCACTGCACATTTAGCTAACAGAACATCCTGAAAATATGCTGATGTTTTATGTGTTCATTTAGCACAGTTTAAACTTCATGTACAATTAAAAATCAACAACATCAACAACAGACATTTTGCACATGTTGATTGGTGCTAGCTTAATTTTGCGTTTAAGAATCGTCTAGAACCAACACGATTCACCACTGTTTTTAGAAAGTGCCATGTCCATCCCCTTGCTTCTGTTTCACTCTGTGCTCTTCTGCAGCTTACTGCACAAACACAAGCCCTATGTGATGTGTCAGAGACATTTTATTGAATCATGGATTATTATTATGTCTGCTCCAGATTACATCACTGTGCCATTACAGACTACGTCACAGCTGAGCTCATGGCCTCAGTGCCCTTTAACTGGTTTAGTCACGGTTCAGCCAGCTCCCTCGGGCTGGCTGATGAGCCCCCTCCAAAATGACCCCCTCACACCCCCCTCTTTATCGGCTGCCCTTTATTACAAACCACTGTGTTCACACTAATATATTAGACTACTATTCTGCTACAAGTCATACAAACTTCCCTCTCTCTCTCTCAAACACACACACACATACCCACTGTTCATACACAGAGCAATAAGACAATTTAATAAGGAACAAGAGAAGAATCATTAATCTCATTATTTGTGCAAATAAAATAATTTATAATAGGCACAACAGGCTGACACCCAGCTCACCTCTAGTGCAGGCCAGGGCAACTCCAAATTTAGAATATACAAATAAATAATCTTGATTAATCACAAAATCCCCTGCTAACCAAAACACACTGACACAGATTATAAAACTGAGTGATGCAACTGAAGCCGGAGAGTTCTAGAAAATAATAGACTGTTCGCAAGGAAAGCCTGAGCCTAGCCCAGACGCTGGGTTAAATAACTTAATGCACATATGTAGAGATGGAGTGCTAATTGTAAAGCGCCGTTAGAGTAAGTGAGATTTGCAGAGGGAGTTATCATAACTGTATGTGTTCAGCTCTCTTGATCATGGCATGGGCCTAATTCTAGCAAGAAGTTATTTTTTAAATCTTATTTTCTTCTGAAATTCCTAAGATGAACACATTAAGCTTATTATCCATGAAGTACATAGTTATGTCTGATAAGGCTCTATGTTTCATGGATTATCCAGAGTTAAAATCAAAAATGAAACTTTCTCCACTTATTCAGGTATAGAAAAAAATATCTAATTCAAATTGCTTAGAAATTTGGTCCAGTTTTAGGGAAGTATTTGATGATTTAGTAATGTTTTTGCACAAATCCTGATTAAAAAGTTTCCTAAAATGAATCAGATTATCCAGAATGCATTCTGAGAAACACTGGGCTAACACTGGTAACATTTTTATGGTTTCTGTGCTCATATATTTGTGATGCGGAGCACATTTTCCTGTATTTCAATTTTGGACTAGTTCTGGTTCTCCATTACTCTTATCCATTCAATTTATAATGATGCTGATACATTTCTAGCAGGACATTATAAGCTTTGGATACTTGTTAGCTACATTAGCCTTGTAAGACCTGTGCAAACCCAAAACAAACTTCAGCAACTACATATGCTTCAGATGATTGCACGCAACCCTGTCTGTTTTTTGGAGAATGTTTTAGTACATTTGTACATAAATACATTTGGAAGCTTTGTGTAAAACGTCTACATTGATAACTACAGAGTATTGTAGCTATTTCCTTCAAGAACTGAATAAACTACAACTGACTACAATCTAACACCTAGCAAGGCCTTACGTTAAACTGCGTGCTTAAATCTCATAGATGTCTCAACCAGCTGTCAGATAAGAAACCGATAGTGCTGATGGCATGCAGCTTGTGGCAATGCTTAAAAAATCTCCAACTGATTTTCTCCAGTGCATATTAACCTCTGCGGATTCTTTTACACCTCTTCCTTTCCGAGCACAAAGACAAGCGCAAACTATAACACTCTCCTTTGACTCTCATGTTGTTAGAGGCGGAGTCATTATCGTTGCTTTCAGAACATTCTGATACAGACACCTGAAACCTGTGTTTGCGTCTTCTTCCTCACACACTGCAGGAGACAGCGAATGTGGTCTCTCAGGTTAGAGTTTCACTCAGCCTTTAGGCCACAGTGTGTACAATTTTTATAAGGAGCTTAGATGTGAGAGTGTGAGACAGAGGGAAGGAATAGAAAGAGACAGCTTGGGTCACAGTTTTTGACAGGGAGATACAGCGAGAGACAGGGAGAGAGGAAAACATCACTCACGCTTAAGTCTGTTTGAAGGTTTTGCAGGATTTTGGCAGAGGGTTAAGGACACAGACACAGAGAATCATCATGTCATAACACTCCTTTATCCTCTCACAGAACAGAAGGAACAGGTTTTAAACAAAGCATGTTTCACAGCCAAACATACATAAACCAGGAAAAAAAAAAAAATATATATATATATATATATAAATCTTAATTCATTCATCCATTATCTGTAAGCGCTTATCCAGTTCAGGGTTGCGGTGGGTCCAGAGCCTACCTGGAATCATTGCGCGCAAGGCGTGAATACACCCTGGAGGGGGCGCCAGTCCTTCACAGGGCAACACAGACATACAAAAACATTCACTCATACCTACGGACACTTTTTTTTTGAGTCGCCAATCCACCTACCAACGTGTGTTTTTGGACTGTGGGAGGAAACCAGAGCACCCAGAGGAAACCAACACAGACACAGGGAGAACACACCAACTCCTCACAGACAGTCACCCGGAGCGGGGATCGAAGCCACAACCTCCAGGCCCCTGGAGCTGTGTGACTGCGACACTACCTGCTGCGCCACCGTGCCGCCCATATATAAATATATAATATATAAAACCGTACCATTTGAAACCATGGATTTTATTTACCTTTCCATGTAATCACTTCCCTGAAGAGATTTTATACATTTTAAATCTAAAGTTCAGCGAAAACTGAGAACAAAATATGTTATGCATGTCACCACAGGCCAGCACATTTAAGAGCAGCACATTTACCAGACACTTTCATCCAGAGGGACTAATTTATCAAGTTACAGATTTAGGCAAATGTAAATTTAGGAGACTTGCCTAAGGACACTTACTGGTGTAGTGTAGTGTGCTTGCCCAGGCAGGGAACCGAACCTCTGTCTGTTGCATGAATGACTGTTGTTATCAACTGTGCTGTTCCATGTTTGACACCGTCAGTTCAAATGCTGTTAGATTGTCTTTGTTATATATTGCTTTAATTTACGTTTTTAATAATCTTTCTGCAAATTTATACCAAGTCTATATCATTGTTTTAATAATTATTAATATTATTTTACTCATTATCGCAGTCCACTAAACGCTCCAAATGCAGTCCACTATTCCACTAAATGCACCACACGTGTGCTGCCTAATAAAACCAGGATTAAAAACGTGTCAGTGTACCCTAGGTTTGTGATGAATACTTCAGTGTAATGAAATAGCCTCATGCGTGTGTCTCTTAAGCCACTCTGTTTTAAAGCTCTATTAGGTTGCTTCCTGTCACTGTAGAAGCTCAAGTCCATTGGGTCACGTTCCTGTGCTTTTTTCAGCTGTGTGGATTTGCACGTTTTCAGTGGACAGAGGATAGCGACGCATGAACTGTCTGTATCAATACTCAGATGACCAAATTCAGAATCACAATAATTTGCCAAATATAGCACTGTATTGGATCATATTTAAGTGGCAAACAATTATTTATTAAAATAAAAGCAGGCTACTATGTTCAATCAATTCCAACACTCTACTATCCCACAATAAGAAAACACAACATCACATGGTATGTGTTATTTTAGGGTAGAACGTAATGGATAAGACACTAGACCTCACTGTTGAGACTTCAGGAGGTGCTGTGGGCTTTTTCAGCATAACGCTGTCAAAGTGGGAAGATTTTGCAGTGTTGCTGTTTCAGTAGAAAGAGAGTGAGCTGGGTCCTATGCAAAGCTCTAATGCGTTGACCTTTGATATTATCTTATTATCAGTATTATCCTGTGATATAAGTAATTTTTTATATGGTTTTATTTGACAGTGGCTAAATTATTTAAGTAGTTTAGTGTAACAAATATTTAAACTGAATTTTCTTTTTTTTCATATCAATATTGCACTTTACTAAAGGCACCAACAGTGTTTGCCTTACAGCCCACTAAAATCTTAAGCAAATCATTACATATGTCAGTTTCCCAAAAAAAAAAAAAAAAGAGAGCACAAAGCAGGAGGTGAGTAACTAACCTCCTCCAAACAGCGGAAAAACCTGACACGCAGAAGTCACTGAGGTCAGCCTCAGAGTGCCCAGAGAAAGGCCACACGTTTTCTCACACACACACACACACACACACACACACACACACACACACACACACACACACACACACACAGGTGAATACAGAGAAAATACGGCCATCAAACCTGGACGACACTATACTGTTAAATTCCATGCACCAGAAACTCTGACGTAATCTACCACACATTCATCAGAAAGCTCCTGCTCCCACTCAGACTCTCAGTGGAATCTCTTCTCACTGAAAAGTGCTTTTAAAAAGAAAGGGAAAGCTACAGAGTTATGAAACCACAACAAGAAAGGCAAAGCGGGTTCATGTATACCACTCTAAACTGGGCATATATGATCCATCATATTTTAATCAAGAACGCTAGTTTCAGCTTCTTTATTTAGCTAAACATTACCTGTAGATTTGCTAATTGAATAATGTTCCATATATGTTTTCTTGACTCTGATGCAGTTAATCATATCATACTGAGAGATGTGTTTTGCTAAAAATTTTTTACAGACATTAATACTTTCAATCTGGTTTCAATGCATTTTTGTTTTCATAATAAAAGTTTTCCTATTTATATCATTTTAAAAAGTGGCTAAGAACCACTCTAATTTTGAATTAATATTTAGGCATAAAGGTTTAGAACGTACCATGGTGAAAATTAAATTTAAGTGACTTCAATAATAATATCCTGCTTTATTTGTTCCAGCTGCCGAATAATTGTAATGAATAACAACACTGTTCCTCTCAGTGGAAAGATGGACATTGTCAGGAGTCCTAGTTTACTATATTTTTTAATGATTTGTTGTTCTCCAATTTTGGAAAAGTATTCAGTTACTTTTCTTTCATCTTCCTCCACCTTATACAATTAGATTTTCTTATATATCTCCACTGAAATACAGAGATATTCTAAAAGTTAATCCTTTGTATGTAATGGCCATACAAAAATTAAATAAAAGAATGTTGGTCTCCCACAGTACATATGCACAATGCTGTAAATAAATAATACTTTTTTTAGCCATTACTTTAACTAGAGGTATCACTTACAGTGGTTGGAAAATCGGAAGATGAGCAAGGAAACGCAGTGACACCCAACACTGAGCGTGTTCACATTCTTCCGGGTTTATTTCAGATTCCATTCAGTACATTGGGTGATGTCAATGTCCATGTCCTAGATAACCCTGTTCTATATGGTTGATCTCCCATAACAACAGCATGTGAAATATCTCCACAAGGGAGAGCAGTATCTTGATTATGTCATTCAGACAGAGCTTAGCCGTGGGCAGGGTTCATTAGAGTTTGCGTGTCACCGGTGTGCCATGCTGAAGCTCACTCACTGCCAGTTCTAAGCTCCTAATGAATTAAAGCCCTTGTTCCCTTTTGTTTTGTGTTTTATGCACTGAGCTGACAAAGATGACCTCTGCAATTTTATTCAGCCTCATCAACAATGTGGACAGTAAACAGTTGCTGGAATAAACATATCCACCAACAGGTCACAACCATGACTCCATGTCCAGCCAAAACTGTGATACCCATCAGTTCACTTTTGATTATCATCATCATCATCATCATCATCAGTTCAAGGTGTTGTGACAACCAGCCTGTCTCCGATGCTGCATAAAAGGTAAACTTTTAGGGTGGCATTGAATATCTTGTACAATTCTCTGGAGATTTTGTGCACCCCTGGTAAAAAAATAATTATAACCACTTATGCGTAACCACTTATCCAATTCAGGGTCGTGGTGGGTCCGGAGCCTACCCAGAATTGCTAAGTGCAAGGCGGGAACACACCCACGAGGGGGCGACAGTCCTTTAGATGGTGACACACACTCATACATTCACCTAACAACGTGTGTTTTTGGACCGTGAGTGGACCCAGAGCACCCGGAGGAAACCCACGCGGACACAGGGAGAACACACCACACTCCTCACAGACAGTCACCTGGAGGAAACCCACGCAGACACAGGGAGAACACACCAACTCCTCACAGACAGTCACCCGGAGCGGGACTCAAACCTACAACCTCTAGGTCCCTGAAGCTGTGTGACTGCAACACTACCTGCTGAGCCTGCTCTACAGAAAAAACAATTTTACATTTTAATTACCAAATTAAAATACTGAGGGGAAAAAAATACACCAACATATGTCCTGTGCAAAGTTATGATGCCTGAGGCACCTTGTGGTTTGTAAATTCTTCATTCACCCAGTCACTTACTCACCGTCCGTCTTGTTTTCCAGACAGTTAAATAAATACCAATCATGTATTAAAATCTGCTGAAAAAAATGCCAAATTGATTTGTTCCCTGTGGAGAATGGTTGCCTATTTTGACATATTCAAACACATGACTGACTTATGCATTTTCACGCTTATGTAGACTGCCTTTGAGAAAGGTAAATTTTGTAGATATTTAAAAAATAAAAAAAATAAAAAATAAATAAATAAATAAATACCATTCATTCACTTTGTTATTGGAAGGTCTTGACTTGATGGTGACATTTATATTTATTCAGGGGTTTTGCCAGATCATACACATACACAGAGCATGGTATCGGTTTTGCCAAAATACATCAGATGAAGGCCTCCAACAGTTGTGCATATTTTAAAGGTAGTGATCCACCACATGAAAAAAGAAAATCTCTGAAGTCTTACGAATGAGTCATCATTATCTAACAGCTCTATCAATGCACAGAGAGCACTTAAAGACCACTGCGTTTGACAGGACCACTTTAAGCACTGCAGCAACTCAGAAGCTTTCAAACAGCATTTCGCACAGTGCCACTTCTACAGGTTTTCATTTGCTGGTCAGCTTCACAGTTACCCTGCTTTAAGCAGGATTCCTGTCTTCAATCCTAAGAACATAAGTATAAATAGTTTGCATTGTTTCCAGGCAGTTACTGAACAATAACCTTAGGATGGTTTAAAATAGTCACTGCTACTGAGCCACATCAATTGTTCAATCTGATTAGCCGTGATACATTTTAAAATGTATCAATTTAAATTATTTATTCTCAATAGTTGAAACATGATTATTGGGTCAACTGCATGATTACAGCACTTTATGAGTAAAATAATGGTGAAGTGACAGCACTAGCTGGTGCCACTTGTCACTGTAACATATTCAGATATATATAAGTGATTTATGGTCAGTGTTTCCAACACACAATGTTCTGCTCTGGCCTCCGTGTGTTTGCCCTGTGTTCCTGACATGAGGGGGATACGAGTCACATCCCAAATCAACTGCTAACTCTGGGAACTGGAGTAATAGGAACTTAGTAATGAAGCAGAGATATTGCAATCCTGTTTTCCAGGTATACAGGAGAGCATTATTTTCTTAGAAAATACTTCTCTACATTCTGAGATCACTCACACTGCATTTAATACATGAACAGCAAGACATAAAATCCACATCTTTAATGACCATCTTTATAACAACTTCACAACTAATAAATATCCATTTACAGTGCTCTATATTTTCACTTTATAATCATGAAGTAGCCTACATACTGCACTGAAACAGAACTACCTTCAAACACAAAGGCAAACCTCTCTTCACTCTTTCATAACATTAACAGTATGTCATTCTCCTGCTGCTGGGCAGATTATATGCAACCCTCTGCTCCAGTGCAGTCCATATGACACTCAGCCTGACTTGCAAACCCTAATTTTAACTTAAGCCATTAGATAACACATACATTATATGACCAAATGTTTGTGGACAACTGCTCTGAAATTCAAGGTATCGATAGGCAGTTTGTTGTTGTAACAGTTTCAACTCTTCTTAGAAAACCATATAATACACTGAAACATTACTGTGTGGATTCAATGGCTTTCAACCACAAAAGCATTAGTTACATCAAGCACTGATATTAGACGAATAGTTTTGGATCACAAACACCACACCAACTCATCCTAAATGTTTGGGGTGGTGCTTCATCACTCCAAAGAACACAGTTAAACCGCACCACAGCCTTATTCTGGGGCCTTTATACCCCTTCAGCTGATGCTGGGCTCCTAAAATTGGATGAATTCACTAATTATCTGCATTGTCCACAAAACTATAGACATATCACCGTGACAACACAAAGTGGTTTACTGGAGACAAACTGGAAAGTAAAAATAATTATACCTCATGTTCGGATAAATTAGAAATTATAAGTATAATACAGACACATCTAAAAAAAACAGCTGTGGTTTTTTACCCAGAAATATTGTGACAAAACGAGGTAAGAAAACTGTTACTCACTCCATCGATTCAGCAAGCTGTTCATATGCATTCTGGACCAGGTGAGTGAATCCAGGTTAGCTTTGTTGGACAGCAGCTAAGAGAGTCCACACCAAATTACGATGAGCACAAACACGGAAAACAACTCAGTTAAAATAAATAAATCCAGCTCAACACCCGGCATACAGCTCCACAAGAAATGGTTTTTTTTTTTAAATTCCACAATCAGTGGAAATCCCCTTTAATTTCTGAACAATGAAACCAGTAGGTAGCAACCTTAAGCTTGTAATGAACCCTTGAAGTAACATATACACATGTATATAATAAGTATATGTTACAATACAAAGGTTGTGAGCCCAATTCTTTCAGAGGGTAATACTTTTGGACATTCTGAAACATACATTTCACTTCTGAAAAACTTTTTGGGGGAAAGTATCTTACTTTCTGTATTAATGCTTGAATAAAATACATTTCAGGGAAATTTATGTCCAAAAATATCAGGTCCTGGCACAGACAAATCTGTGTATGTTATAATAGTTTTAAAAAAATAACACAAATGTGATTTTCTTATTGATCCAATGTCCCTGATTATTTCTAGCATGTTTTTGTAATTCTAATATATATATATATATATAAGCAACATTTCAACATTTGATTTTGCATAGGAGGATAACCCAAATAATAACAAATAAAATACCATGGATGTCAATAAAAAAAAATTATCTACCCATCTATGCCCAAGCTAACACTGTAGGTTATTGGGTTCACTGTACAGACGTGAATGTTAGACATGAACATTCTTGGATTCATATTTTATTGGGGAACGAGTCTAAAACGAACAGCAACACTACAAAATTATTATCAAATATCTTCAGCCAGTCCTCTTTAACGGCCATATCTGGTAGAATGTATACTCACCGGGGGACGGAGGGCGGTCCGGGTGTTTGAGAAACTCTGTAGACCTGAGTCGCGGTGTTTCTGCTACGCGTCTGAAGCAGCGTCTCGCTCAAGTTTTCTGTAGCTCTAGAGAACGAGGTCCGCGCGCGCGCGACCGTTGCAAACTCGCGCAATCTCCGCCAACCAATCAGTGGCGAGTTCCGGAGATCCAGTCGGGTCCGTTGCCTTGGAAACCCAACAACTTCAGCGCATGTTCAGAGATCGTACGGTCACTCACACTGATACAAACACACTCGGTCACCGATATCTCTCTCTCTCACACACGCAAAGGCGCAGTATGTGCGGCGTTGGGAGAATTAAACATGGAAAAAAAGATGGAACACCTCACCTGTAAACCCATATAAATTTGGGTCAGACTACTTTGTGTAGTACGTATTTTATTCTCATATATGATGGATGTGTTGGGTATATTGTTGTACGCATATTGTTCAGCATAAAGGATTCAGCCATCTAGCTCCCTCTGGTGGATTCCTATTGAAGCTATACACTCCAGTGAGACTTATCATTTATGGTACATGTCAGGCACACAATCGTCTACATTTGCTTTTTTAAAATGTGACTATTAAAAAAAATACCAATATTAGTCACTTTGTAATGAGAATGTATCCTGCTCATGATGCTGATCAAAAGGCATTTGTTATACACTCTGGGAATAATGTAGGTTTCCTTGAACGGAATACAAGAAATAAGCTCAACAAAACTCAGAGCAAAGGCAACTTTAATTTATTCAAATAATGAACAAGATACAAAGAAAGATACAAGTGTAGATCAACAGCGATGTAATTGTGTATCCCGTAAAGAGTCCCAACATGCTTAGAAATAGAAGTGTTATTATATGGATGGCATGCAGTTATGTCCATGTAAACCATCAAACTACAGTGGCTAAAACTTACTCGCTTAAGTGATATGGATGCTGATATCCTAGCCCTTCAGGTAAAACTGGGCATGTACCATGAAGAAAAAAGCTTAAATATTCATACTTTACAAATACAAATATCATACAGCATTCTCATATTATTATTGTAATTTTTCAAAAAATTGAACCCTTGCAGTCCATCTCAGTCTACTTTGAACGAGGTCTGTTCAGTAAATGTGAGCTTGTACATGGAGGGAAGGAAAATTTTGAATAGAAGACAGAAGCTCATCTGTCAGTGTTGCTTTTTCTCAAAAAGTATAAAAGATGTTCAAATCAAATGTCATTCTTAAATTTAAAAATATAGTTCAGATTCATCTATATCTTGCTGAGGATCATAGAGCACAAAGCTACATGTGTTATGTATGCGTTTCTCTAAAATGTACTGTTAGGTGTTCCATATTCAGTTAAAGGGCTAATTAGCCTGCTTTTATCTCCTCAAAGGTTCACTAAAGCTATTGTCATACAATAGACATTCAGACAAAGTGGAATTCTACTGATGTTTCTAAACCTCTGCATAGTTAAATGGTTAAGATTAGAAGATAAGAAGTAAACAAAATCATTAGGAATGAACTGGGAAACAAATTAAGAGTCAATTGTTCACAGCTTTGGTGCCAAGAAACAGATATTTGAGACGTGAATGTTTCCAAAGGCTACCAGAACCAGAAAAGGTTTTTTGCCTGATGCCTGAGACATCATACTACCATAGGTTTTGGATGAGGTTTTAACCTGAAAAAAAACTATATCAAAGCTATTTAAAAAAAACAAAAAAACATTCATTCATTCATTATCTGTAACCCTTATCCAGTTCGGGGTCGCGGTGGGTCCAGAGCCTACCTGGAATCATTGGGCGCAAGGCGGGAATACACCCTGGAGGGGGCGCCAGTCCTTCACAGGGCACACATTCACTCACACCTACAGACACTTTTGAGGCGCCAATCCACCTACCAACATGTGTTTTTGCACTGGGGGAGGAAACCGGAGCACCCAGAGGAAACCCACAAGGACACAGGGAGAACACACCACACTCCTCACAGACAGTCACCCGGAGTGGGAATCGAACCTCCAGGCTGTGACTGCGACACTACCTGCTGCACCACCGCAGGTTCATTTATTAGGAATTGCAGTCCCTAACACCTTAAAGCATCACTTCAATGATATCTAATCTGCAATTTCTCTACAATGCATAACATCACAGCAAATCATTCCGAATTAGTGTTTACATCTCAAATATTCAATACAGCAAATTTTTAAAAAAATCAACAGAATTCCACTTTTTTTTTCTTTTACTTTAAAAAATACTCCCTTATAGATCCTGCCTTTATATACACGTTCTGAACATCAGTGTTCACGCATACAGTTTATCAATTCCTAATACATGTCCCAATAAGACTTCCTGTTCCGTTTTACCCTTCAATAACCAACACCCTACACAACAAACACAACAGACTGACTGACAAAAGTCTGGAACTGCACCACAAATTGAGATTGCCGTATGCATAGTAAAAGTTATAAACACATACACAAAAAAATAAAAATAAAAATCCAGCTCCAAAAATGACCCTCAGAGTACTGCAGAGAAGACATACAAGAAGCAAAGCGGAAACCAAATGAGGACCGGTGGCTTCACTTGCTTGTAAAACCCAATCTGGTGACTGTACATTCAAAACATGCTTGTGCTGAGACCATCCTTAGCATGTGGAAGCATGAACTGTGTTCTCAATAGCTTTTTTCTTTTTGTATTTTTTTTTGTTTTTGAGTCACAAAGGAAGTCCTGTGGCAGAAAGCACCACTCATTAACATGTTTAATTACACCTAAACAGGGCAAAGGGGGGGCAAAACACATGTACATTAAAAATAATAATAATAAAAAAAGACAAAGAGAGCTTTGGACTAATTAGACTAATTTCGAAAACCCAAGTCCAAGCACATTACTAAAATCTTCTTCAATTTCTACACTACTGTGGGTCTAAACTAACCGATCCCTTCTCTCCACTACAGTACCAAAACTCTAAACGTATGTAGATGAAATGTAAGGCATACATTTGTATCCAAAAAAGTCAACAAGTGACAAGTCATGCATAGATTGTAATAGTTATTGTATTTCCTAAAAAAACGTAATCTCTACTCCTGATATCGAAATGGCAATAACTAATACACTTTCACCATGACAGCTTTAAGATGCACCAGTAAGTATAATTTTGGTAAGTCTACGACAAGGAATTTGCGAAATTACAGTAAAATACTGTGACCTTCTTAATGACTAAAAGGTTCACGCTTATAAAAATTTGAAGAAGCTATAACAAAAGCCAATTAGTTCAGTATACCCTTAAAATGTTGGGTAATCACTTGATGATTAACACATTTTTCTTTTTAAACATGAGATTGTGCCACTACTGGAATTGCCCATGAACTTAAACACATTCTGCATAAAAAACACCACAAGTTCCTTGATTTAATAATCTAGCCCATTAGCCAGTGCGTATACATTATAATACACACCCAAAGCTCTGAGACCTTAACACACACACACACACACAACATGCATACATACAGTATCTGCATTGTCCCTTAGATATCACCCTGAATAGAGAGTCATAAAAAAGTCCTACAATGGATATGTTCAATGGTAGGTTGGTGAATTCTGTGGAATCAATATTTACATGTTTTTGTGTTTATATCTTCACAAATGATGCAGTCTTTTACTGCACAACAACTAAAGAATTACAATGCAAGGAGGATTTAAACTGTGGAGCCTAGTGACATCCACCATTAATGTATTTGTTGAAACAACTCACTGTGAGAGAGAGATCCTAATGTGTGTGCACAGCTATAAAATGCATGGGAGTTGCCATGCGCTGGAACATCCTAAGTCGTAGGAAGCTATTTCATTCCAATACAGTATGATTGGTATCATTTCCACACCATAAGTTTTGATGTGGAAATATTAGAAAGCGATATTATGTAAATCACCTGGGTTTATAGAGCCATCTATGTATTCTTTTGTAGAACTGAGCCAATTCACTCATGGGAATTGTAACCTTTTTAACATATTCAGGTTTGAGAAGGCGTGGGTAATATCTAAAAGTAATTTTATATATATAATTATATATATTTATTTTTTTATGGTAAAATTTATTAATAACAACTTCAACAATAATAATAAATTACATAATATTCTCACCACAATTGTTTTTTGAAATATTTCATTTCTTGTTTTGAATGTTATGTACTTGTGTTTCTTTATTAAATTGTATTAAATTGTGAACTCCAAATCTTAATAAACGGTGAACCCAATAATGACCTGTGTACTAAAGTGCCCCCTGCTGGGCAAACTCCAGATTGTACACAGGCCCTCTATGTGCTTACATATTTAAAAAATGTTTTTTTTGTTTTATTATAGTTATAGCAGTGGTCGTCCTGACTTCAGCTATACGTCAGTGGCAAAAGATAAAGTATTGTAATTTTATAACTTACCTGAAGCATTGGAACATTGGAATATGCTAAGAATGCTACTCAGAATCTGTTTACCATTGACTGATTATTAATGCCCTGTAATAAATCATTGTAGATCATTTAATTATTCATCTCTAGCTCTAGGTCTGGTCTCTTTCCAACAACAGTGACTGTAGCTTATCAAGTTACTTGCCAATCACCCTCAAAATCCAATTTCACCACACTATTACCCAGGCCTTCTTTGAATTTAAAAGTGTCTATGAATGAGAATATTTTCATTATTACATTCTTCCCTTTTCTGATCAACAACTGAGAGTAGTCAGAACAACCATTACCAAGCAGCCTGTTATTCTGAACCATGCGTTAGGGGGGTTGAAGATGGCTGCCTCAAAATTTAACATTTCACATGTCTTTATTTTTACTCAAATACTTCCCCCGCTACAGTGAAAGTGCAAGCACAGCCTCCAAGATAGACAGGAGGGGGAAAACCCACACACACACACACACACACACCACATGCACACAAATGTAAGGAAGAGTAGGTCCTGAGAGCAGAGACCTGATTGACGGACATACAGTGCATGCTACTGTAGGACTGTACAAATGATGCATGCATGGCATAGGCAAGTAGCCCAACATCCACAGTCCAGGAGCCCTTCCTGCAGTTTTATGTCCCAGTTACACGTCCAGATCCTGGGAATTCTGAACCCTTCCAATCCTCCGGTGGTCCACTTCCCAGGTGGACCGTTTTTGATGCTAGGCCTTTCCAGTGCTGCTAGAGAGGCCCAAAGTGTCAGGAAAGCACTTCATCCTCACCCACAAAGGGCAGGTCCATGCTTCTCATGCCTTCCCCACTCTCCTGTTTCCTAGGAAACAGACAAATGTGGTTTTTTAAAATATCCACACATTGTAAGATTAGAAGTTTTGTGTTAGCTGTTACATGTAAAAAAAAAATAGGTTTAATGGAACATTAGAGAACATGGCTTTTTATTAGGGCTGTCACTATTGATTACGTTAGAAATAAAGTAATAATCCACCAATTATTTTGATAATTGAGTAATGAAATCAGGCCAAACAATTCAAATGCAATTAGCTGAACAACGACAAGCCATGCATAACCTTCAAACAGGGATAAACTGATATGGGAATTGTAGGCGGATGCAATATTCAGTATTGTTCGTGTACGTCTCTGCCAAAGCAGGCACATTAAACATTTATAAAGAGAACAGAAATTGACACTAAAACAGCACAAGTTATTATTACAAAATTACCACATTAACATAGGATTAAACATAACTTTAAATTACATATTACTAAACTTACTTTCAGCAATGGTATATTTTTAGTGGCTATTATCTATGTATATTGATTAACTGTGACAGCCCTGCACGGAATTAGTTATACACGCAGATCAGAGGCAGACACATCCAAACATCTGACTGGCATGTCCTCAGGAGTAGTACTGCATGCAGAAATAGTGTAATGCATTTAAAAACAAACAAAACTGAAACATTTTATAAAAATGACAAGAGGCATTTGGACTGCAAGTCAGGATGCTCTTCACCTTTAACCACTTCTTAAAGGGGACATATTATACCCATTTTTCCACAAGTCTCACTTTTCTTATCCTATCTGAACAGTCCTGTGTAGCACAACAGTTTTCAGCTCTTGTTGTGAATGAGACTGTGTTGAAACCAAACCCGAGTTCCCCGAGAGTAAGGTGCAATGAGCAGAAACGCAGGTTTTAGTTACGGTCGCTTGGCTCTCTTTCTTCTTGTTTTCTCCATATTTAATCAGCACTCTAAGTTACCTGCACTCATTGTGTCTGTTTTATTACATTTAACCTCGTTCTTGCGCTGCCATAAAGATGCAAATTCAGCGCTATGACTGGAATATCGAGGAGGCAGGACAACTCTGAAATGCCTGCTGTCTGTGCAAGACAAAGTTGTTTAATTTTAAAGCTTGTGTGATGGTAAGAGCGCCTGATCCCCAAAAAACTGATTTTGTCACAATATGCACCCTTTAAGGATCCACTGACATAGATGAGCATGCAGGGACAGGCCTGGGAAAGAACATCTTGAATTGATCACTTTAGAGACATAGAGGTGTGCCTCTGATCCGACATTATTCGTAAGAAAAATATCACATGCAAGTTATGAATACAAACCAAATGGAGATTACTAGGGTGACCAGACGTCCTCTTTTACCCGGACATGTCCTCTTTTTTAGACTTAAAAAATGTCCGGGCGGAATTTCACAAACGTCCGGGATTTTGTTTTTCTAGAGCGTACATAGAATTTCGAGAAGAGTTTCGTTGACAAACTAGTCCCGCCCTCCCCTACTCCGATAGGTTCGCTTGAGTGGGAAGGGGGCGTGGTGAAGTAGCCTAAAATCTTCTGATTTGACGGTCTGACTGTAGAGCTACTGTTATTGGTCGATAACCCTCTCTGTAAACATTTAATTGGTCAGTCTGCACGTCAGTAGTCGTCCACCCCCCCACCCCACCCCCCGCAGAGACGTGTCCTCTTTTTCACCATCTAAGATCTGGTCACCCTAGATTACGTACAGTGGGTACTTATAAAAGCTGTTTGTCATTATTAAACCTATTATACTACACTTAACATGAGAAAATCTTTGCTCAAAAAACGTTAATGTGACATGCTACATTTTCATTCACTTCATTTGCATGGTCATTAAAATGGGCATGATTAATTCCTCGTTGGAAGGAGCAGGTGGAGGGCTAGCAAGCCAGCAGTTTTTTTTTTACCTTTGGTTACCATGAATGTAGCAGTATTTCAAATTCCCTGCTCTCACTTTTCTAGAGGGCAGGAGAGAGGGAAACACCACAGTGAAAATCTGTTGCTGATTTTGTGTATGGTAGATTTAATACAGAGCTAAAAACATAGGATATAAATGAAAAAGCAGAAAATGTTTTTGCAACTGCACTAAAGACAAGTCAAAGATCTTCAATCCTTCAAACCTTCAATCCAAATGTCAAAGAGTCAGGACCTGGTGTAGATCTAATAGATACATTTGATTTAGTTTTGATAATGTGTTTCGGTGGAAAGTATGTAAATACACTATGTACTATTTTAAGAAACCCAAGTGTTATCCAAAAGGGTTATAGGATCACTTTATATTATTATTATCAAAATAATTTATGTTGCATTTACTGTCTGTGTGACAGTAGATGGAAGACTGCAAACCAGAACACCCATGGTTTTGATGGCGCTACAAAGGAAAATTCTGCAACTGCCTACAGCAACAACGGCATACTGCAGCAGACAATGAAAGAGTTGGATTTCATTCAAGAATTTGATTTCCCAATTTTGTCAATGGTCAGAGCAGTGGAATAAACCAGATATTAATTTTTATTGTAATATATATAGAGAGGAAAACTGGCAGTGAACACATTTCTGTCAGGTGTACAAATAATAAAATTCAAAAACACACCATTCGAAACACTGTGCCCAAAACAAGCCTTAAAAAGATCCAGTCCAGCCTCTTGGACCACAGTAATGCAACCACCATGGCTAAACATTGATATGGTGGCTTTCTACCACTGGCCAGATCCAGGTGAATACATCAACTCTGCTGTTTTATTTAGAATTTTAGCACCAAGTGGTAAACACAGCACTTGGGTCAGTATGCTGAATGAAACCACTTAAGCATCCTGCCCAGTGAAAGCATCTTAAGTTACGTAGCCCATACACATTCACATTTGTGGTTACAGCCTGTGTAACACGAGAGCAAGGGGACGCTTACGTCAGTGTTTGCCCATGTGTGGTTGGGCTCCGGTCCTCCCTGCGGCTCCAGTCAAAAGGGTTCCCAAATGAGCGCTTCCGTAACATGGTCCTCACCAGGATCTGCAGAAGTACACAAATTCTTACTTAGTGTCTGCAAACAGAAGTCTATGTCTCTGACAGACTACAATTTGATTTGGCTATATATGATTCCTTAGAAAAGATTAAATGCCATATGAATGTAAAATCTTCACATTTCTAAAGTAAAACAACTGCACATTCATTTATAATAATTAAATATTATTACAAATGACACTAAGTCAAGTCAAGAATCAAGAGACTTGGTACTCACCACTGTTGCCAGACTGGGGATGTGCTTTACAGAGTTCTCCACCTCCTCTTCTGTTACCTCTATCAGACTGCAGCAGTTGTCATCCTCAGGAGGAAGGGGCTCAGCACCATGTCTTGTGACCCAGGGGTGTACCTGAAAAACCCACAAGAGACACTGCTGAACTACTCTGGGTTGAAAATATACTGCTATAAAACAACTGCCCCCTAGAGAGGCACTGCTACAGAAACAGATACAGAGCTCCTGACAAGCACATACAAAGTGGGAAGCAACATCTTAAAATTGCAGGCTGGTATGATCTTAGAGGTGAATATTTCCAGTTTCATTGTCCCACAGTGAACATGCTTCCAAAAGATGTATAGACACTGACCTTGATTTGGGGCACTGTTATTCTGGTTTCAGGATTTTTATCCAGCATCTTAAAGAGCAGGTCTTTCAAATCATCAGACACATCTGCACTGTTAATTATATAAGAACATTGGGTCAGTGGCCTTCAAGGGAGAAACAGAAAGAAAGTTTGCTTGTGTGTGTGTGTGTGTGTGTGTGTGTGAGAGCGAGAGAGAGAGCGCGAGAGAGAAAATCATAAATACTTAAAGACTTACCGCTCTGGTAGTTCCACCGGCTGAGTCTTGATCTTTTGATGCAGACTCAGTATGCGCTCATCCATGAACGGACACTGCGGGAGACACGGACATTGATACAATCCAATGATCAGAGCTACTCACTGACTCACTGACATGGTCACTGCTGTGAGATGTGAACACAATCTTACCACTCCAAAGACGAAGCAGTACAATGTGACTCCCATAGCCCAAACATCCAGAGCCTGAAAGCAAGCATATATTTAGTTCAAAATATTGTTTTTATTCATATTTAAAATTTGTTTTGTATATTCTCGCAGATTTTTTTCCTAAGATTCAGACAGATATGTACATGGTAAATACTAAATATCAGTATAAGCCTGCAGAATCCTCATACAGCTACATTTCTAAATATAACCTGAATGCCTAATAATCTGCCCTCTCTCTAACCTTGCCAGAGAAGTTCTTGCGTGTCTCAGAGAGTGTCTCTGGAGCAAGGAAAGCCGGTGTTCCCACTGTGCTGGTCAGCAGTGCATCTGCTCCCTCAAACTGATTACTGACTCCAAAGTCTGCAATCTTAATATGTCCATCTTCTCCAACCAGGAGATTAGATGGTTTGATGTCCCGATGAATGATCTTCTGATAATGTACTATAAGAAATAAAGACAATCAAAATTGAAAAATAGGCTTCTTACACATGTTAAATGAGTATGTCACTGTTAAAGCCATAAATCCGAAAAATGATTATATATGAAGAACTTACAGTACTCAATTCCTCTAAGTAAATCCTGGAAGTAAAAGCGGGCCTGATCTTCATTCAGTGGCTTATCAGTAGGAACCTCCATCACTGCACTGTAAACACACACAGAAATAAGAAAATAAGCTTTTAAATAATTAAAAGACAGAAATAATGATATAATATGAATAATATAAGACCATCTTTCTTTTATTTTATTTCAGAATCCAGCTTTTAATTCGTATTTTAGTAAGGACAACTATCAATCGATGAACAGCTACAAAGCCTTTCAGAACCAATATGCTAAGATGCCTTCACTTATTGGAAAGACTGGCAAAATCATTTTGGCCTGATTTAGAAAAGCAGTTTTGAAAACGCATTATTTTATATATTCTTTTATACCACTGACTTTCAAACTGATTTTAAAACTTCCTGTTTTTTATGCAAGCTGATCATCTCATATCTCATCTCAGGCATGAATCATTAGCTTGGTGGCCTAGGTGTCCAGTGTACTTATTTGTACTTAATGACTGCACTGAAAATTAAATAAATGAATATATTACTTGCACATTACTGCATAGATAAATACTACTCACCCTTGTTTGACCAGTTCAAATACTGTGAAGAAAAAACAATCAATGTTGGAATAAGAACAGTTCTGTATTGAGGTTTAAAGCAATGAACATGTTTTAAATACCCATTTTTACGGCCGCACTTACCCATGTACAGATGATCTTCACTAGGGTCATCTAACACCTGCACATAAAAGTAACCACAATAAGCATCCAAGAGAGTGTCTTCTACTGGGTAACAACACTCACATGCACAGACACATACCTCCACCAGCTTGACCACATTAGGATGGTCCAACTTCTTGAGGATGGCGATTTCCTGGTACACCCGCTCCAGAGGACCTTTGGGCTGAGGAGGGCCCTCTGGGGCGGATTTGGCCCCTCGGGGAGGAGGTCTACCTATACAGTCAGCAAGAGCAGAAATAACGATTACCTGAGCATCCAAGAATCAGCTGATCCCCAAAATATTATTATCAAAATTATGTCTAATTATCGTGTTAAATTTTGCAATCACAATAAACAATGGCCTATTGAGCACTTTCATTTAATCATGTTTCATTATAGAAAGACCATAACAGCACTGTTTGTTTGGACTGAGTGAAGAATTTCATATGAATTACTGAATAAATAAAAAAAAAAATCACTGTATTCCAAATGTTCTTGACAGTTTAAAATGCTGCAGTACTACTGCATTTCATCTGTGTCAAAATATCATGATACGTGTTGAGAAAACATCTCCAAATGTCATGGAATTATATTTTTGCCAAATAGTTCACCCCTAACTAACACACACATACACACACACACACACCCTCCTGGGCTGTCCATCTGTTTAACGGTAGACACTTACGCGGGAAGCCAGCCTGTCTCATCAGTCGTTTCTTGGACAGGACTTTCATGGCCTGCGGGGGAGAAGGGGAGTGAGAACGAGAAAATAAGAGTAGAAACCCAGGGTCCGTGCTGTGTGACATATGCACGACTCTGCATTTGTAATTCAGGCTGTGTTATACATACACTGTGTCAGCCTGTTTGATCATGGTAATAGATGCAATAACTAACCATATTATCTGTGTACTGAAGGACTGCCACTAGCACTACCATCTGCACTGTGGTTATTTTTTCTCGTGTGTGACAGCCAGGCTACAATTTATTCATACCACTGTTAAAGCAGTACAGAGACTGTACAATATATATGTTGTTGAGAAATGCCTGGTCTTCAAATGGTGGTGCAGTCAGATGGCTTTGTAGCCTCATTTACTACTTTCTCTGCACGTACTTTCCACAATAAATAAAACCATATTTATTTAGCTGTAGGTTAATTGTTGCTATTAGGTTAAAAAACATCACAAAATATATGTCAAACAGTATTAACCATTTTGTACATGTAATTTTTCTTATTTTTGAGACAAGTCTGAGCTATGCAGTCTTTCAGAAATGTAACCTGTGGTGATACGTTCCAATGCAAATGGTGTGGTGGTGTGCCTGTGGCTTTCCACAATATTTCTGAAGGCGTGAGACAACAGAACAACCCCATGTAAATGTAGACACATGTGCACTCACATAGTAGGTGTTATCATCCTCATTGTAGGCCAGTTTGACAACTCCATAGGAGCCCTTGTTACAGGGGAAAGTAAAAGTAAGACACTGTGTTATAAAATGGAGACTAACACAGTCACAATCTAAGAGCAGTGCTGAATCTTTTTCTCCACTGGTCAAGCTTTTAAAAATTACTCTATCCAACAGCAGAATAGCAATTCTAACCTAGACAGCAGACACAATCTCTGATAATGACACCGTCTCATTCCTGGATAATAACAGACCAAGCCTTAGTTATATTTTTCCTCACATTCTCACACACACACACACACACACACACACACTAGCTCCCAGCTGGGAGAACAGATTGGGGTTACAGCAGGGGCTCCAGTGCTTAGACAAAGAGATGAGAGGATAGCAGGAATCTCCCTATCCGCTCTAACAACCTCCGGGAGGCTCATGAGCCACCGCTCTCACTCACAGCATCAGTGTAAATACACATCAAAAACACTGCTGTCAGTATCCATCCTCCACTATTGTATGCAGAACCATTATTGTCTGTTGCATTGTTTTATTCTGATTCCCTTTCAGCCTAATCTGTTCTAATCATTTCAATATTATCTGTGTATTTTGTTTTTTTATCATAATAATTTAGGGCATTTGATTTCTCCTCACAAATAAAGCACTCACATTTCAGAGAAGCTCAAAGCATTTTATCTATAAATGGTAAAAAACAATAATCAAAGTACCTTTCCAATCTCATCTTTGAGCTTGTACTGGTTGAGCTGCACACAGTCCTTTGAAAATAAAGGGTGAAAAAGAAAATATCAATGAGCTTGTCTTGAATTTAGCTAAAAGTATTTCAAAACAACACAATGCTCTAAATGAGTCTTTCAAAACAGAAAAAATGGCTAAGATCTTTATCTCCTGTGGATGAATAACAATTATGCTACAAGGAAACTCTTTTTAGTAGCCTACATTGCCACACATGCTCTAGACTATATAAGAGTGTTTTCCAAGGGAAACTTGGTTTAGAACAAATAAAGCAAATGGTTTAAAACAAATAAAGCAAATGCTGACAAACACACATTGAAAGAGCAGGGGAAACTAGCTAAACATCTGCAACCTCAATTTTTGCAATGGAGTTTGTCTTCTACTGGCATTAAAAAGTAAGCTACAGGGGATTGTGCTGGTAAATGAAAGTTCTAGCAGGGCAAAGACATCTACTCATGTTTGAGACCTTACCTCAGGTTTTTATGCTCAGCCTTTGCTTTGCTGAGGCTGCAGCCATTCCAGAAAACGAGAAAAATACAAGTTCTACTCAAGACTGAATAATTTCTTGTCAAAACGTATCTGAAGGGGTTTGAGTCATCCTGGTGCTTGGGATTAAAATTTTTGGGGCAATGCTGCAACTATTATATAACGTTATATAATTGTGATACTTCATTAATATACAGCTTTACTTCAAAGTGTTTCACTCCGAGCAAATTTGACATATCTCAGCAGGGGGTGCACAATAACTCCTGTGAAAACTTCAAACACTTCTTTGATATTAGGCATGTCTGTTATATTACATTGTATTGGAGTATAATAGTCAGCAATACTGAAAAGAAAGTTTTCCTAAATTTTCAAGGATTTCCAAAGCAACCCAGCACAGCTGTGTACCTGCAGGTCCGTGATGGAGACTCGGTGGGACTCCACTGTGGGTCTGCGGGGCAGGCGCGGAGAAGAGTGTGGTGAGGTGATGGGTGAGTAGGGCAGGGATGGGTAGATGTATCGTCCGTTAATGCCGGGTGATCCACAGGGCGAGGACAGGGTCTGGGAGCGCTCCTGAAGCGACAGTTTCCTGTCTGAGAGGTTGAGTCTGCCTCTGTGCTCTTGTGCCTGTGGGAAAAGAGCCTCGGGCCGTCCCACAGTGTGAGATAAAAGGTCACAAGAGGGTGCGCGAAAGGGTGGTGGCGGACCTGACGATGACTCAGGCGTTTCTGAGCTGTCCATATCCTCCACCTCTTCCTCATCTCCGCCCCCCTGCCCTGGGGTGCCGCTGGGCTCGTATTCGGTCACCACGATGACAGACTCCATGTCACTGGCACAGGGACTCAGGGGTGGGGCTGAGGGCGGCAGCACAGCGCAACCATGCAGCAGGTCAGGAAGTGGCTGATTGGGTGGCGGGCTTGGAGACGTGGGCGGGGCATGGCCAAGAACTGCGGGTGCTTCAGCAGAAGGCCAGGAGGAAACACAAGGAAACATGGCGTCCTTCCGAAAAACCTCCCAACTGCCCCTCCATTAGAAGCGCAGAGGGCCCTGCTGTAAAGAGTAGGAAAAAAAGGTTGAATGAGTTATGAGAAAAAGCTGGAAGCACCGAACATGGTGGTACTGTTCCTCAAGGACTAGCTCTAGATCAGCGAACAAAAAGCATCTTAATTGCCCTGCAGCCTTTGCTCTACATTTTAACAAAGATTAGAGCACATGAACTTGTATGTTTTTTGTGGCTTCACTCGAAGTCAGGTCACTGGTGTAAAATTGACCATCACAGCCCCAAAAAGCTGCATACAGACAGTCACAGCTCAATATCAGAAGGGCAAACAAGTCCTATCAGTGAAGCTAGTTAACACTGTGTTTGTGCCGGGCATTAATAATGAATTACAGTTTAAATGAATAAGGTTAATGTACCCGTGCTCACCAAATACTGTTAAGCTATACTTAAAGACTGTCCTGGAAACCTTACAAGGCTGCTTTTCATTGGACCCTTATTTTGCTTTTCCTGATATTTTTCAATCCTATAAATGACAAAGGATCAAGGGAGGACAAAGATAGGTAGAGACACAAAACTGACTACTGACATAGATGTGCAAAACCAGCAAACAAGATAAATTCACCATGCTGCCATGTTTTTTTTAATACATCAAAATGTATATCACAAACTCTATACTATTGGGAGGACACTACGAATGGGATATTAATGTAGAAATACATTGGCCAGCACTTCTGTGTGTTCCAAAACCTGACTGAAAATGCCAGTCTGCTTTTTTACTATGTTTTTCCTTTAAGCCTATGTTTGTTCACAGCTTGTTTTGGGCAGATAAAGCTATACCTTTGGCAATAATATTCCTTGTTGGTGTGAAAACTGGAGATATTCACTGTGTGTGTGGGAGCAGTGTGGGTCTCAGGCAGCTACAGGAATAAAAGCAGGTGTAATAAAAGATATTCATCACTCTGGAGGGCTCAGAAAGAAGAACTCGTGTGGGCAGGCCCACCACCTCCATGTGTCCTCGTTTCTCTCTCTCGCTTCCACAGAGAGACCATCCTCCTTCTGCCTTCCATCTTTTGCAATCTCTCTTATGCTCTACCTGCTCCTTCATCTCTATTCCCTGCTCTCCCTGAGTCCCCAAAGATCTTGCTTTACCTGACTTTCAGCCTCCTCTGCATTAGACCCTGTCCCCCCAAAAACACACACATGACAAGCCAACAGATATCTCTTATTCTACATAAAAAGAACTTTGAACTATGAAAGCTTAAATTCAGCAAGATCAAGCATTGTATTTGCTCTAAATAATTAAAACAGCACTGTTACAGATTACATTTTTAATCTACAAAAGACCTCAGTCTATCTAGTGTTCTCCAATCTGGATCACTGGTTCAACATTTATCAGTGCTGTTGCCTCAAGCACTTGTTTTTATATGTGGACAGATAGGTACTTTATTGAAATTTGTAAGTAGAGTTGAACGCATTTGATTTCATCATTAGAGGAGGCACACAGGCCAAAGTGGACTGAACATATTAATGACTCTGTTCATTTTACATTACATTAGAGCATTTTAAATGAGGTTTCATGGTTACAAAAGGCCAGCTGTAGTCTGAATAGAACAACAAGGAGGCCATCTTCATAATGTAATTTATGAAACTACAGCTGATAATGCAAATAATAATCATTCATGTAAATACCATGTGGATGTGTACTACAGTTTTTACCCACAATCTGGAAAAGTTCTAACTATTCATTGACTTTGTTTATTACAGGCTAAATTGCAGTGTGATTTTTTGGGGTTGGGGGCAGACAGTACACACTAAGTAACAGCAAACAAAGTAAGAGAATGTAGGCAGGTAGAGCAATAACGTGTATGGTGTACTAGAGTCCAGGACACAGATCAGATAAGCCAAAGCACTGCAGTACTCATAATACACTTCGTTTTGTGTATGTGTGTGTGGCATTTGATGTAGTTCTTGACCTTCACATAAAACACACACCAGTCATCAGACGTAGTCAGTCACCTTATGGTATTAAATCTAAACAGCTGAGTTCCTCTTCTAAGAAGAAAAATTAGTCTGTGGGTTTCTTTGAGCAAAGAACAAGACAAGATGAGACATGAATCATCTTCAGGCAGACTCAATCTTTTCTGATGTAATAGAAGTTATTCCATTGAAATGGGCAGAGTAGAAGCAATCTTTAAACAAAGAGAGGAGGAGAGAGACAAAACTGAGCTTCTCTCCCTCTATCCATCCGTCAGAAAGTCATCTAATATGAGACTATGCCTATGGGGAAATGAATAATAGAGCCCACGTGAGAGTTAAACAATGAAAAACAACTTCAAAGTGAACAAAATCTCAATATAAATAATAATCACAATTCCTAACCACAATTCTGAAAATCTCTCCCTGCTAGCTGAACTACTGAAAAAGACAACAGGACTCTTATTTGCGATCAGAAAACCTAGCATAAATAATGAAACATTTCAGAAATGAAGCAGCTGGTGCACTCAGCGAGATGCTTTTAACGTCAGGGTGAATTTCTATCAGTCACATAGAGGCTGTTACACACTGCCTCTTTCTCCACCTTCAACTTCACCTACAGAAAGCCTCAATGAGCCTTGTGCGCTCACCCATGTCACAGCCATTTGTCAGAGCAGGTGTTGCAGTATTGATACCAGGATGACAAAAGAGTGCCAAGTGACAGTGGAATGACTAGCTGGTGTAATTCTTCATTACACACAAACAAACTTTACACCCACTCCCACCCCTTCTCTCTGTCGCTATTACGCTGGGTCAGACCTACATCATGGCTTCAGTGCTACTGTATAAGGACCCATCCAAATTTTATGATTATCTACACATTTCACTTTAACACATTGTAAATGTACAGGGGTTAGACAATGAAACTGAAACACCTGTCATTTTAGTGTTGGAGGTTTCATGGCTAAATTGGAGCAGTCTGGTGGCCAATCTTCATTAATTACACATTGCACCAGTAAGACCATGTGACTCCAATGGTTCAAGCATTGTGTCCTGAAGGTGGTGCCGTGTATCAGGACGACAATGCACCAATACACACAGCAAGACTGGAGAAAGATTGGTGTGATGAACATGAAAGTGAAGTTGAACATCTCCCATGGCCTGCACAGTCACCAGATCTAAATATTATTGAGCCACTTTGGGGTGTTTCTGAGGAGCGAGTCAGGAAACGTTTTCCTCCACCAACATCACGTAGTGACCTGGCCACTATCCTGCAAGAAGAATGGCTTAAAATCCCTCTGACCACTGTGCAGGACTTGTATATGTCATTCCCAAGACGAATTGACGCTGTATTGGCTGCAAAAGGAGGCCCTACACCATACTGATAAATTATTGTGGTCTAAAACCTGGTGTTTCGGTGTTTTATTGTCCAACCCCTGTATTTATTATGTCCAATCTTTAAAATGTGCATCTTTCTCACATCTTTAACATTACACTATAAGCAAAAGAAAGCAGTGTAATACAGTTCTCATAGTACAACTACTGACTTCACTAAAGAACATGTGAAATACATTTATATAAAATTGAAACTGCACGCATCTTCGATCTTACAGTATTTAATTGTATTTTATCTGCAACATACTGAAAAAAAACTGTACTTTTACAATGTATTTGTTTTATCTTGTACTTGACCAATAAAATATATGGGTAAAAAAATGGTCAAAAAATTTTGAGCTTGAAAAAACAATACTCTCAGGTGTAACGTAATTTGAGCAACTACATACACATAATATTTAAATACACAAATGGATTTGAATGCACAAATTTAAAACAAGAACAATAATAATAATTAAAATTCACAAATATGAAAAAAATAGTTGTAATGATTAGAAATAATTTTTAAATGTGTAGAAAAGGTTTGTATCTGTAAGTCAAATGTTGTGAATGTGTTAATCAATACCTTTCAAATGGCTTAAAATGTACCAGGGCAAAGATTTTTGAGGCTTCAAATGTGACAGGTGGACTTTTTTCCATTCAAATATCCACACATTCTGCTACTTGTGTGAATCTCTTTTTGCAGAACGATTTTCTGACTCTGTTTTGACAGCCAATTGATGAACCAATAGGAAAGCTTTAGCTAGACCAATCAGATGGCACGGTTAAAAATAAAAACATTCTGATCAAAAGTGATCTTGAGGCAAAACATATTGTGACATACATTTGAAGCTGCCCTGTCCCTTTGAACTAAACTCAAGAAGGAAATGATGGCAAAGACAAAGACCAAGACTGTTGCTGAACCACATGAGTCTCTGGTCTGCTGAGTTATTTTAATCTCAAGACATTTACTTCGCTGTATGACCTACTTTGATCTATGATGAATTACAGAGCATGCACCAGGACATTGCTCTATGTACATAACCTATATAGACAGACAAATGTGGGCTCAATTGTTAGCTGTGGTTTATATATACACACATAAGTTCAGCATTAATGTATGAATGAAGAGGCTCTTTAAATTATTATCTTTTTAAATAAATAAATAAATAAATACAACCATTAATTTACTTATAGGCCCGGGTCAAAACCTCTGTCATAATGCATTTAATCAGTTTTTTAAACACTTAAATTTAATGAGCATTTCTCATGCCTAAATAATACGTAGTTTAACTGTATTTTCTGATTAATTATAGGAATATTTTAGGTTAAGACATTTGCACATTAGTGAGACCTTATTTGGTCACAGGGCTACTCTGTCCAAACTAACTACACACGCCATCGGTTTATCATAAATTTCAATCAAATGAGTGGACCTCAGCATAATGGCGGGTGCAGTGAGCAGTTCATTTAAACACTGAAGACACTACAAAACAGTCTGTTGGGGGGAAAAGCAGGTCTGCATCATGGTTTTAAATAGGAGTGAGTGACACTGTGTCAGTTAGGTATGTTAATGTGTAAACTAATAAACAGCTGTAGAACTACAACGTTCACTTATGGTAAGTGGGGTTGTGGCAAGGGGAGTAGAAACAAAAAGGTAATTATAATGTATTTTCAGATTAGTTTGTATGGACTGCAGAAAATGGGTATGGAATAACAGGAAACGAAATATTACATTGGTGTCAGAAAATTAGAAACATGCCCATCATTTTCATTCTCATAAATGGAAACTGTATGCACTACATACATTTCTCATTACAATAAAAGTGTGGCTGATTTACTATGGCTCGTAAATGAAGGGAAAATGTGTGTTATTGTGGAATTTAGTCTACGTTTTATCCTAGTTGAAGCTACAGACAGAAAAGACAGCTGTAAACTGCATTAAAGCTCTGAAACATGGCCGTTAACAACTGTACTCAGTGAACACCCATTCCAGGAACTATAGCTAGAGGCCTAAAAGCTATAGAAAAACAGCTGGCGATATTTTCTCGGACTTCAGCTGATTTTCAAAACTCTGTCCCTGAGAATTCAGCTTCTGTGTGTGTCTCGTTGATTTTTGACGAAGATGACTGTGGACATTGATGATTAATACATTCGTTTGATTTTACGTTCAAACTGTTTGAAGGAAACGCTCGCATTTATTTAAACCGAGCTTCAGCCAGAACAGACTCTGTACGTAGACCAGTGTCCGGGACTTTGGAAGTAGCTCGCTTGCTAACATCCCGATAAAAGACAGTTTGAGCAATAAAAGGCCCCCAAAAATAAACGGATAAATAACACGTCGACATAAAGAGGTTGGAAAAAGGCCCGGAGAAGCGTCTAAGCGACACGGGCACATATAATATTTATAATTACTGTATAATATTACAGTTTATTATTTATATCCGTGTTGTTTCTGCTAAATAGGCTAAGCTAACGGATCTCTTATGAAACAGATGTTGGGGAAAATCCTAACCGACGGCAAGGGCATATCACAACAGAGCAGAAAAAAACCCTTTAAAAGAAATGCAGACTGTGACAACTGTATTCCTACCTCGGCTAGTCGAATCGCTGTTCTCTGGTGTTAAAGCAGCCTCTCTCCGCCCTGTTTAACGGTGTTTGCTGTTGAGATGTGGATGCTGCATCCTCTTCTGAGTGCGGGCAGAATCAAACAGCAGCAGCTCAGCCATGCCACCCTCACAGGGGCACTCCACCCGAATATACACCGAGTGGTAAATCGCCGACAGGGGCACTCCTCCCAAATTTACATAGACACAGCGGTACTCCACCGAAATCAACACAGAATTTTAGACGGACACAGAAACACAGGGATTCTTCACATATAGTTTTAGACACACAGGGGCACTACTCCCAAATGTACACCCACATACACACAGGTCCTCTCATCCCAAATGTACATCCTTATAAAAGGGCGCGCAATTGTATTTTACACCCACGCCGTAACTGGGACACGGTAACTCCAAATCTACCACGCAGGTCCTCTGCACCCACTCACATTCTCACTGTCAATGATCACATTTATACCCAGAGAAGAGGAAATTCTACGCAAATTTACATCCTCAGACATAGCCCCCTTTATACCGACACAAACATGAGTCCATCCAAATTTACACCTCCAGAGGCTGAATTAAAGGAATGCTACCTAATTCTTAAGTTGTCTACATTACTTCCGGAGACAGGTTTAAGTGGGAGTCGCCATTGGCTCCTCATAATTCCACCATAATTAAATCATTAACAAACATAATCAAAACAACGCAAGATATTAAGTTACAGAGAACCAAAAACTCAGAATAGCTTACACTGAGTGGAACCAGACGATGATTTATTGCACAAAGCAGGATTTATCAATAGTCTGTCCGTTTAAAAAAAACAAAAAATAAAAACCTTTATATTCATTGTTGGGTCTTTTATAGGTAGAAAAGCTATTTACTATGTAAATAAGGCCTGTCATTAAACTACCACCAAGGGCCAACTCTTAAAAGCAAATATTACGACTTAATTTTCTAACCAAAAATTCCATGAGCATTACGAAAAGACAAGGACCTTCAATGAACCTCTTTTAGGAAATGTACTTAACAGGTATTTAAATATGGGATAAACAAGTGTCGTTATTTTGGAACAAAAACTATTAACTAATATAATACAGTGAAGCTTCCAGCTTTAAAAACAATTTTAATGCACACTTCACAGAAGACACTGACCTGAAATTTTGGTCAAGGAAATCTGATCACCAAACATATGAATTATACCTTACTCATTTTACACAAAAAACAACCCTGAGTCACAGATAAGTACATTTTCATTTATTATGTCAAAGAGGGGAAGACAAACATTAAAAAAAAAAAAAAAAAAAATCATACTCCTGCAACATTACTGAAATCAATTGGTTACTGAGCCACGCAAGGTATCAATATAAAAAAAGGTAAAACAGGAAACTGTACACTTTGAAAACAGTCTTGATTGAACTATCGTCTTTTCTGGAAAATGTTTCCTCTTGCTCCTGGCCCTCCTCTGCCCCGACCTCTTGCTGCCACTGTAACAAACAAATATTAATCATTTAAAATTGAGAGATAATAATATTACAAATATTATTAGAATTGAGAATAAGGCTATAAAATGTCAGAGCTGCATGACCAGCATAAAACAGCAGCAACAATAATCAGTTGTTGTTAGAGGGTGAGGGAAAGAAAAATCCCACATGCACCCAGTACCAACACTGAAAGAAGTAGAATGATGCAGTGTTAGCAAACCATGGGCAAAGCTAAGCATCACCTAAACTGATATGCTGCCCTGCAGTGTGAACTGCATTACCTGTAACGACAGAGTACAACCCAGTACTTTTGGCATGAGCTATGCGGAGTTTCTGATCCAGAACTAATTATCCAATATCTATACCTGCACTCACTAATGTCTGTTACAAAATGCAATCAAATACTCGTAGTAAATGTTCCAATATCTAGTGTATCTTCTTCATAGATTAGAAGTAACTTGTATTTTAAGTATGAATCAAGCGCTCAATTTATAAAAAAAGTGGATATTCACTGAAGGAATACTGTCCAATTATCTCAATACTTAGACACTCCAATTCTTAGTGCAAAGATAAAAAAAAATTAATAACTTAATTAGTAAATACATATACACACACACATATATATACACATATATATAAAAGCAGAGATAGTTATTATGGATCTCCATGGTTAATAAAGACTGTACCTTGAGCTTTAAGAATAGCTGCTTTGCCCCTCCCAGCTCCTGCCCCTTGGTTTTTATTTTTCATGCTCTTCAACATGGGGGCATTTTTCAGCATGTCTGGGAGGATGAGGAAGCGAATTTTGCTGCCACGAATGTAGACTTGCTCCAACTGTGCCACTCTGCCATCACGATATGTCACAGTAATGTTTGACATCTGAAACATCAACAAAGTGTTACAGCATTAGTGTTTTTTCATACATCTTACACTTAAAATCTCTAAGTTCATTCAGACTAGGAAATCTGAATAGGAAAATTTAATAATTTATTTTTTTCACTACAGCAAGCAAATATAGTGCTTTTGCAGTGTATTAACACACCTATTTTACACTTAACCTTGTTGGCCAAGTTCACCAACTACACACTGTCAATGGTGCCTAGGCACATTGTGACATGGAGTGTAGGTTCAATGTACAAACCCTATAAGTTAAGACATTGTGTGAAATGCAGTAAAAACAAAAATGTTATTTCTCTTGAACCTTTAACTGACAATAGTGCAAAGAGATTCAAAACTTCACTTGCTCAACTTGGTGAATATTTTTATAAATGCATTTAATATTTGATGTCTGCTACACCCACAAACACTGGGACAGGAGCATGTTAACCAGTTTTACACCATATTTCCTTTTAATTATACTTGTTAATTTCCTTATAATTAAACTGATTGGCAAGTGAGGACACTACTAATTGTTACATGTTCCCCATTGAAATTTTTGCCCTGTACTTAATACAAGTCTTCAGCTGCTCAACAGTTACAGGCCATCATTCCCAGATTGCATACATCAGTATGGTGAGGATATTTTCAAACATAGATCTGGGCCACAGAAAAAAAGTCAAGCTGTGTCTATGAAACCATGCTATAAATAAAGCCTGGCAAAATCTTCTTGCATAAAGGATGCTTTTCTTGATGATTTGCATGAATGATGCCTGATTCGCATGCAATGACACCGAAGTAGTGAGTGGGGCACAGCCCTGCATGTTGTAGATTCCTCCTGTCTCTATCACACCCACTTCAACTAGAAAAAGGTTGTTACAGTCGCACCACGTGCGTTGTGATCAGAGGTCAGAGACGCACCAGGACTAGGATTCAGAACCACTGCCCTACAAGCTTAAATAGCTCAGAGGATCCAGAACGATGTCAAAATATTATGTAGTCAATAGTAAAAGGCTGTATCTGACAATTTTCTCACCTTTCTCGGGTTTTGGACAGTGTTGAAACATAAACCCTCTTTGCTTGGAAAAACAGCCTTTATGAATGCTTTTTCAACACTCATTCATGGTGTCTGTGTGTTACTAACTCACCTGTTATTGCGAAAGGTTTAAAATCTTAACATTTAATATTCTATATATTTTCAATTTTAGCAATGTGGTGCAGACATAAAATCCAAAACGTCTTTTTTATTTACAAGATACAATCAAGTTGTTCAGTGAAAACACTGGAAATCCCTGTATATTTGTCAGTTTATTAGAGGATTAAGAGAATAAACCCATCACTTGATTTAACTGCATTTAACAAAATCCCCAATGTTCTTGGAAGTGGGGTATGTGTATGAACTTAAATATTATTTATATTGTCCTTAGAATAATAAAATGTTACATCAGTGCAGACTTTACCTGACAGTTCATGTTATCCTCTGCTTCTATCAGTTTCCCCCTGTACACTTCACCAGTATTGGTTTCACAAGTCACAATGTGACCCTCAGCTTCATGGAGCACTTTGATAGGAACACCAATCGACATTGTTGTATCTGCTGCAAAAAGAAAAAATAAGATTAATTCATAGTAAGAAAAGTACACTTATTTACAGCTACACTGACATATGAGAAAAATCAGGTCCAGGTCGAGTGTATTTCAGTACTTATGATACTCTTACACCCTGAACATTAAATTAAATTATCACGTTACCCATGCTGCCACGTTTTCAGTGGGATTTATAAAATGCTTGATTAAAACAAATCCTCTTCAATTCATATTTTAATGTTAGCTGATTAAGACACGGTTCAATTGTTAAGTCCAAGACAAGCTGCAATACAACTACATCAAACGTCTAGCTTCAAACTTCTAATTCATTCTTGGCTGTTAGTCTACGTTCACCCATAATAAACGTCTGTATTCTGCGTGAGGAATCATTTATTCTGCATTTATTAATTTTGCATTAGTGCAGAATCAGATACATGTAAAGACAAAAATGAAAAATAAAAAAATCTTTTGACCTAAAACGAGGTCTAATAGAACAGCTACGTTTGCGAGCTAAATGTCTGATATAAACCCTCTAATTTACATCTTCGCAGGTAAGAGATAACGAATTTCTCCGAGTATTGATAAACGCCCAGGGTTTTATTTACATGTTAGAGAATGTTATCACTCTGATTAAATCTTGATTTTATTTGTAGACAGAAAATAATCACCATTTTCCAAAACCCGCAAAAAGGTAACGAAGCAAAATTATCGCAACTTTCGAACTGTCCACCTTAAAAACTGCACTATTTAAGGTGGATCGGACAAACTGACTATGAAGCTAACGGCGATGTCGTAGAGACAGCTAATCTTTTTAAAATACTTAAAAAAGTGGAGTAGCTCGATGGTTTTACAGCGGCTTAAACACATACACACTGTCTACAAAGAGTAGAAAAAAACAGTGTGTTTATATTAACATTATAGTTATAGACTTACTGTTGAAGTCTTTGTAGTAGCTTCTCCAGCAGCGTGCGTCTTTCCGGCGTTTTCCCGCTCCCACAATGCAGTAGAAAATATACTACCTCATATCCGGATATCCCTGCACTGCATTATGGGACATGTATTCGAGCGAGCGAGCGAGCGAGAGAGAGAGAGAGAGAGAGAGAGAGAGAGCATTCCAGAAATATGTCACACACACACTGTGTCTCTTATATTTTAAAGCGAATACATGTTTTAAGGTTGAATTAATATTAGAATTACATTAAGCAAGTATAATTTATGGAAAGTTAAAGGCACGTTGCTAAATAAATAAATAAAAATAAAATCACAATACTACACTATGTGTGCGTGTGTGTGTGAGAGAGAGAGAGAGAGAGGGGGCAGTAGGGGGCGCTGTTCGATCACTTAATTTCGTATTTTGACAAAAGTTTTATATTTAAATATATATTTAAAGTGTGTATCCACTACAGAAAACACACCTATATACCCTATGCACAATGTTTTTTTAATGCTGGATTTAATTACTAAGGGTAAATCATATTCTAAAAAACTTTCACAGCACTTTCTGACTTATGAGGCTTTTACTTTACAAAGAACATTTCGCTCACAATTGTTCACACTCTTTGCTCATAACAGCTATCGCACTTTGGAAATTCTACTGTACACTCCATTACACTTTTTTTTTCAACTGCTCAGGCCTTAAATACACCGTGAGATCACTTAGGGATGGATAGGATCCAGAATTCTATAAAACTTTTGTGAAAATACCATTTGTAAAAAAAAAAATATATATATATATATATATATATATATATGTGTGTGTGTGTGTGTATGTGTGTGCGTGAATCATTAGTTCACATTAATAAAACACATTAATAAAACTGACATTTTTATATATGCATATAATTAAAAAACATTTGTTAATTTCTATTAATTTTTCCAAGTACAGAAACCAACAACCAAAGGTACAGCACCGTCACTAGTGCTGGAGTGTTTTGTATATTTCTGAAATGTACAAAATACATATTTTTCATACAAATAATAAACATTTATGTTATTATTCAAGTCAATGGCCTTTATTTAACTGTGTTTCCCACATACCTCATGAGCACTGAATGAAAATAAACTCACAGCTGTACAATAGTCCTGTGCACCATTCCAGAAGCATTACAAGCATTTTTCCTTCCTGTATGAAGACCCTGACAATGGAGGAAGGAAGATGAGGAGACCCTCCATGTGCCGTAGACCTAGCAATGTATCCTTCTGTGAGATTATAAGCATTACTCCCACAATGACTCTGTTAATTCAATTTTTACCTGTGTAGCCCAGAATGAAATGAACCCGTTTACTTTCCCCTAAGGGAAATTAATAGACCCCTCACACAGTTTTTATATCAATCACTTGATTAATTTGCTTATAACTTATTGAAATATAGTGACATTCCAAATCCCAATGGAAACCATTTAATGGTGATTGGCCACAGTAATTTTTTGCTGTCACATTGTTTTGCTGTTATTGAGTGAGACAACCAGCTGCTGTAACCTCAAGGATTTGTTCTGGTGATGAAATGTCAAAGACAATCACAAACTGGAGCAGTTTGACCAGCTAAACTAGGAACAACAAAGAAGTGAACAGACCTATCACAATGGGAATACATTGCCCTTTATATGTTCTCCTATATAAGTTCTTTCCTTTTAGTTATCGTCACTTTGCTTTGTTTTGTGCAAGTTGTATATTATCATAACTAAACCTTATTATTAAACCCGCATTTGCCTCTGTCACCTCTTGGTCCCTTAAACAATGACACACTCACAAATGAATACATCTTAAGCCTGGAAGTATTCAAATAAAAAAAATATATATATTCAGAGGCGCCCATAAAATGCCATATTCATTTTTATCTCAAATGTGAAAAATGTAACTTCTATTTTAATTCTCTATCTCATTGTTGTCTTACTTTATCGTATTGATTGGGCAAAATCCCTACCCCCTTCTCTCTCTCTCTCTCTCTCTCTCTCTCTCTCTCTCTCTCTCTCTCACTCTCAGTTAGGGAAATGCTACTGCACATTTACTTAAGCCTTTTAAATCATGTTAATAACAAGCAATTGATGGCAATCCAAGGTGAAATTACCTTGTGAAAGAAGCATATTTTTAAACAGCACTCTTACTGAGAATGTGATTTTTTCCCCACTAAAACCTTGTTGATAAACAATCATGACTTATATTGCAAAAGGAATATATCTCCACTTGCTTGGGTAAATGTGCCTAATTCATTCACTCCACATGCACAAACTGAGCTGCATAAACAGACGTGTTTTGTGAAGTCATAAAAACAACAGATTTACAAATATCTCTTTTTCAATCCATGCAATTTAAGACCCACCCATTCTAGTTGAGGTTATGAAGGATAAAATCACAACAGAGATGTGTCAATCCTTTCATTATAAATATTGTATATATATATATATATACTGGAGATAATTCTATTCCAAAACAGATGACACATAAAATCCCAAAGTAATAAAATGAGCATTTTTATGCTTTTTTAGAGTACAAAAAGTCGTTGGAAATTTTTAATGACTTTTGGAAGAAACACAACACTAATAAACAAATATTTATAAGTTTGGGAAAATAAATACTAGAAATAAACAGGATATGGACCCTTTAAATGCTTTTCATGGAAGATAATTTAGCGTTAAGGAGGAAATAGGAAGTCTATTTAAAATAAACAATTCTCTCTTTGTTTTGTTGGAATGGGCCTTATGATAGTATTTAAATGTTAGGATTTAAAGCTTTGAAAAATTTCATCTGTTCTCTTCATCAAAGAAACAGGACAGAAAGAAGCATCCTTTCAGCTGTGTCCACTCAAACCACAGTCAAACAGACAGTCTGCAGGCAGTCCACTGATTGCACAGTAACTCTCAGCAATGTCTCCCAACCTCATTTCAGCTGCTGAATGAACATGTCAGCAGCCACTGATGTATGTGGCTTACTGCGAGTCTGTTAGCTTTACTCTTCTGATTTATACCATAGCAACATCCTCACTGGGCTACATGGATCACAGGGTAAAGGACATTTGTCTCATTAAAGGATGGAGCTGTCCACAGGTACAATGCTCAGTAATGGTGTCATCACCATGCTGTCTACATGAAGAAACGTTAACAAAAACAGCTGAACTTCACTTGTACACTGGACAGTGAAGACGAATAAAAGTAATTTTTTTTCTTGTAAACAAAGCTCTATGTTCATTTTTCTCATGGGGCGTAAGTGTCTCTGACATTTATTCATTATCATGCAAATAAACTTAAAACAGTACGGTAAAAAGTAAAGAAAATTTTCCCTTCTTGATTAATGTGCCCCCTTGTGGAGAGTTATAATCTGCTAAACATGAACAAATTAGTTTCATGGCAGAGCCTTTTGGTTGTTTGCATCTGAAAGATTCTTTAAGTTGTTTTAGAGCAATTTTTTTGCTCTAAAAAGGCTCTTAAAAGATTTGTTTTACAACAGGTTCATTTTCCATTACAGAAGAAACAACTATAGCCTATGTATCACTTATGTATTCAAATGTTTAGTTTAGTTGTCACTGTTAAATAGTTACCCATTTTTAAGAAAGTTTACCATTACCAAAGAAAACCCATCCATTTAGTCATCGTTTTTCATTTTTTTGCATCTTTAAGCAGCTTGTGCAGCATGGTGGCATTACAGGCGGCTACACAGCTCCAGGGTCCTGAGGTCTTTGATTCACTCCCTGCTTTGCGTCACTGTCACTGAAAACTTTTCCTCTGGATGTTCCGATTTCTAGCAAAGCCAGTCCCAAGCCTGAATGAATCGAAGGGGTTGTGTCAGAAGGGGATTTGACTTAAAACGTGTGCCAGTTCCAGTGCACGAATTGTAATGACTGACTATAGCGCCACCTACCGGGAGCAGCCAGATGACAGAGAAGAAGAACAACAACAAGAGGAAGATTTGACCACATCAGATTCTAAGTACAATATGTAAAAATCCCACAACAGGTTGATGAATAGAAATGGTTCAAAATACCTCTATATTATCATAAAATGTTGAAAGCTATAGTGTTAGCCTTCTCCTGTAAATAACCAATTTGTAGATACACTCTGTTGTTGTGGACAGTGGCAAAACTTCAGTTTCTAAATTCCAATGTGATTCATGATTTTTCTGTGTTTTTCATATGAAATGGAAGTTCTCATTAGCAAATTCTGACAAATGGCCAGTCTGACTCAAATAAACTATCAATTGTTGTAGAGGAACAACAATAAAGCAGTTAATTAGTCTCTGTTCATCTGTTTCATTCATTTCTTTTACATTAATCTACAGTTAGCAAAAGCTTCCACCCTTTTTACAACTGATTTGTATCGTGCTCCATAACGTGGGATCTCATTCCACCTTTCACAGAAGCCTCGTGTTTTTCAAAGAGAACTGTTTATCACAGACCCCCACCCTAGAGCATTTAAATGAGAAAAAAAGAGAGCGTAATGGCACAATAAAAAGCATCATCAAATGTCCCTTCATTTGATTTGATTTGCATTAAGCCTAGCCACTGGCGTCAACAGCCACTTTCTAGACAATATGATAGTTGTGTGTGTGTGTGTGTGTGTGTGTGTGAGAGAGAGAGAGAGAGAGAGAGAGAGAGAGAGACATGTGGCAGCAGGTGTAACAGTGCACTAATCCTGTTTCCTGAAACATGAATAAACCACGCCTTATTTCCTCCAGTTATTTCACATTATAAAGTTGTTATGTAAGTTAATTACAAATTGAATGCTCTATTATCATTGTCTATTGCTCATTTTAGCTTATTCTCTTAACATAATGAAGAACAAAGTCCATCTTGAGTGCTGTTCTGTGTGTAATATCGTTTTGCTCTTTCCATCTTTATTATGTGAGTTAAATTGAGCATCCCGAAGTTTGCTGGTGTCAACAGAGGAATATGACCAACTCCAAAGGCAGCTAATTAGCATATCAGTTGAACCAATGAAACATTAAACATTAAAATATGTACCGTCACTGTCATACACTCATACCAAACACATCTGTTTCTAACATTATGGGAGAGCCTTAAATGTTCTTAAGATTTATTTACATTGATATAACAAATATGAGTAGATGTTTTCATTTGGCCTTTCACCATGAAAGTGTCACACAACAGCCTTTTTGAAAAACGTACTTGCTGTAAAAACTGGGGTTATATCCTGAATGATCAAGATGGACAACCTTTATTAGATATTAAGTCTGTTAGATTTGATACTGTTACCTCCAAAATTGTAACTTAAACAGAACAAACATTCTCAGCCTTCACTATAGGTAGGGTGACCAGATCTGAGATGGAGGACACGTCTCCGGGGGTGTGAGGGGGGGGGGGGGACAGACGTGCAGACTGACCAATTAGATGTTTACAGAGAAGGTTATCGACCAATAACGGTAGCTCTACAGTCAGACCGTCCAATCCGAAGATTTTAGGCTACTTCACCCCTCCCCCCTCTCACGCAAGCGAACCAATCGGAGTAGGGGAGGGCGGGACTAGTTTGTGAACGAAACTCTTCTCGAAGTTCTATGTAAGCTCCAGAAAAACAAAATCCCGGACGTTGGTGAAATTCCGGCCGGACATTTTTTACGTCTAAAAAAGAGGATATGTCCGGGTAAAAGAGGACGTCTGGTCACCCTACCTATAGGTTAATGTTAAGAGATTAACTTTCATGAAGAGTCAAGCAGTGTAAATGGAAGCTGTTGTGTTTTTGTCATAAAAAAAAGAAACACAAATGAAGATACGTTTTGCTTTGCTACAGTGATTATACAGTTCCCAGCATTTGTTCTGATAACAGCCTCCATTAGGGATTTTGGTTTGAGCAGTAGTGAATACTTATGAGAATGTTTTGTGCTACTCTGTTACTGTAGGTTAGACTTGCAGCTCAATAGTGCAGTGCACCGAGGAACAGTATCACTCAGCAGAGTACAGATTAGCCTTATCATTGACATTTCATATTTTGCCTGTTTAAAAATAGATATTTCATGTTACAATTTCATAGCAAGTCATGCTCGGTCATTTTTTATTTATTTTTTGGAAGAGTCTCGCTCCCCTACCAAATAAGCTCAAACCTGGCTGTGTCAGAAAATGCAGAGGTATCTGGCAATGTTGTGTAACTTGTAAGGCAACAAATGTATGCATGCTTATCTGTAGAGATATTTGCAGAACCTCCTTGCTCTATATGTAGTGCACTATGTAGGTCATAGAATACTGCTTCTGCACTCAAATATAGCATTATATTGTAAATTAAAATTCATCAATATTCAGCTACTAGCTGCATAAGCCCCCTAGCAATTAGAGCACGATTTGGGTTTAGCAGCCATATTTTAATGACCTAAGCAGTGCACTTTTAAGAGCACAGAGAGCTATTTGGAACTAAGCTGCTGGTTTGGCCTTCCACTTTCCAAACTGGTGCTGTGGCTCTCTGATAAAGCATGCAAATCACGTATTAGAACAGGGCTACAAATGACAAAAATGGAAATGTATTTATTTATTTATCTTTACTGAGAAGACCTAGAGCTGCACAGCATGCGTTTGGAGCTGATTGTGAACAACTGAGAGGGAAACAATAAGCTTGTCCCCCTGGGACCCCAGTTTCAAATTAATAAATGAAGCTTCCACAGAGAACTAAGGTCAATAAATGTAGAAGCTTTGCCTTTTTTGGTTGTTACATTTTGTACAGTTTCATATTACACTCTTAAAAATAAAGGTTCTGGAATGACACTGGTCTTTGAATGTTTATTTAATTTAAGATTAAATATGTTAAGAACAGTCACTATCAGTGACATCAGTAATAGATTAATAATTTAATTAGTTTGACAAAAAAACTTAATTAAATACATATAGCAAACATTAATTTTTCTTCATATCCATAACCTCATGTACGGATCCCGCATCTAGAAAAGTTGGAACATTTTATGAAATGCAATTTGACACCAGCAACACTGTCCTTTTTATGACAATATCATCATTGCGAAATTGTGAATACTAATTGTTAAAATTTTGCAAGTTGAATTTTTGTGCATTCTGACTTGATAAAAGACATCAGCTGCTCAACTGTTTGTGTTTGCCGTTGCCTGATACTTCACTTCATGATGGGCCATTGGAGATAAAGGTGGACTGCAAACAGGTCAGTCAAGCACACACAATCTGTGTCTACAACGCCACGAGGTAGCAGATACAGAATGAAGCTTTGCCATTTCTTGCTCAAATAACAATGCACTTCCTACACTGTCAGAAAAGAAAGGTACGGTAGAGGTCCATTATTGTCACTAAAGGTACAAACAATGTAAATGTACCATTAACAGTAGAGCAGTGGTTTTAAAGTCCAGCTGTGCTCCCTAAAGGTGCAGGGAAGGTAGGGCAGCCATGGCCTGGTGGTTAGGGCTTGTAACCGGAAATTTGCCAGTTCGATTCCCAGAGCTGGCAGGTCATGACTTAAGTGCCCTTGAGCACAGTATGTAACCCAACAGCTCCCCGGGCGCCACGGCTAGGGCTGCTCACTGTAAATGTGTAGGGCTGTAACTGTGTGTTTCACTGCCCCTATTGTGTTAAATGTGGAGAACAATTAATTTCCTCTGTGTTCAAGCAGTGGTTCAAGTGATTCTAATTCTATTTTTAAAATTACTTTCTATTCTCTAAATGCAGAGGTGAATGTTGGTAATACATCATCACAGAACTGTGTAAAATAAAAGAACATAACATAAGTCCTGTATATGAAATCAACACATAACGATTATTATAAAATATGTAACAGTTATGTTCCCTACATCAAGGGACTGAATATGTACCCTTCAGAGTACCACCACAGTGACAGCAAATGACACCGCTACAGTGATGTTTTTTTCTGAGAGTGTGAGAAAAGACATTGTCCTGACGTCAGCATGTATCTGTCTAAAAACCAAATGTTTGCCCCTACATCAACGGATATGTCTCACATATGCAGAGATATGAGAGATGCTGGCTTTTGTGGCTATCACTGATAACAATCGGAATGGTCCCTTTTGTCATTAGCATGGAAAATACTATGTCAAGTTTTTATGAAAACAAAGAGAACCAAGGACACCTCAGACAACAGCACACACTTCCACAATGTTTTGAAAACATCTGAGATGAACTTATGCTGAGAAAACGCATTAGTGTTTCCACATAGAACTGATGCGTGAGTTTCTCATTGTGTAATAGTTTCAGGTCGTATTTCTCTACGTAGATTTGGACTGTAAGTGACAAGTTTTCCAAATCACTCTCAAGCCCATTTGGCACAAGCCCAGTTTCTCATGCCATGCTGTCTGAGGGCTCAAAGGTCATGCACGTCAACAGTCTTGCCCTACAAAGACACAGATTTCTCTGAATTACCTACGTTTTTACAGTATTATGTACACTACATGGTGAAATATACTGAAATCTTGCAATGGACAATTCTCTGGCACAAAGATGTGTTCCACAGCCATCTTTGCTTGTAAAAAAATCAGCCTTTTGCGGAAGCTCTTTTTGTAGTCAATCATAACACCCTAACCAGTTACCATTTAACCTTTAATATTCTACTAACTTTTAATTCTTATTCTGCCTTTGTTTCAACTTTTTCTGAGTGTTGCATGCATCAAATTCTATGTTTGGTTATATTTACAAACTAGATTCAGTTGTTCACTGAAAACACTGGAAATGTTTCTTTGTGATTTTTAAGTTTAAAGTTGAACAGAATTGACACAGTTTTGAGTTTTTATAACTTATTACATGTCCCAACATTTCTGTAACGGGTTTTGTACATGCATTTGTGAGATCCCCTGCTGTGGGTTTCTTCAGAACTGCTGAACAAGGCTTAATAACAACTTGTTTATGCTTGAAATAGCAGGGATGCACTAAGCTGAGTTACTGAGAATGTAAATTTGACATAAACTTAATCAAGTCATGGATTTTTATAAATCATGGCAGCCATAACAAACAGAATAGTTTTAAATTGTTTCATGTGGAAGTGCTTCAGAAAGTTGTTTACTTGCACTCTTCTACAAATATGGCTCTTTAAAAGGGTTTCTTTAGGGAACAGAATTGGAATTTGCTAAGACAGCTTTCCAAAGAACTCTTTTTGTTACTTTTATTTTTAGTGTGACAATGCAATGCTTACAAACAGTAGCACTGGAGCACTGGCGCATTTCAGTTTATCGGGTTAACAAGTCAATCGGTTGGACACTGAAGAGGTTCTGTGAGCAGTGTGGAAACTGCATTCATTCCATCAGATAACACCCTAGTTGGGATGTGTTTGAATTTAATGGCTGCATTAAGTCAGTTCCCACAGATGTAGAGCAGGTACGCATACCACTGCCTCATTCGGCTCCAGACAGCAGCGAGAATTAGGTCATCCTCGTTCTGAATTGGGAAAGTCACTGGCAACATCAGATGTGTGGGCTCTCTATCGTGTGAGACATGTTTGTTTAACTTGGCCAACACGTACAGTGACACCAGCAAACATGAAAAAGAGTCTGTCATGATACTTCCGCCATTTCAAATGAGTGGTTTGTACTTGTGTGGAGAGTACAGAAATTTACATTTGCGATAATACTACAGTCTTTCACCACCATGATTTCCGAGGTGCTCTTACTAGAGCAAAATTCACTACCAGTCTGATCAGAACATTCTAGGGAGTAAAGTTTCGACTGGGCAGAGAGGGCACGCTTCAGTGACTGATGCCCATTGGAGCTGCGTCCTGTATCTGAGAAGTCTGACCCTGGTCTCCACTGGCTACCTATGGAATGCATTTTCTTTACCATTCCATGATCATGACCTGGAATGAGACCACATTTGGAACTGTGGGCTGCTGCCACGTTGCCATTAGAAAAAGCACCAAAGGAGGAGTCTATGACACTAATCCCAATGGAGGTAGTATTGTGTCCTGCAGTCGTGCTGCCACTGCGCTGTCTGGCATGCCGTCCCAGAAAATGCTGCCGAATGATCCTGCGAAACGTGTGCCTGAAATCTCGGATGCGGTAGGCATAAATGAACGGGTTCACCACTGAGTTCGCGTGTGAAAGGATAATGGCCAGGTACATGATCCAGACTGGAGGGCGGGCGCATTTAGGACAGAACAGTGTGAAGCAGTTGATGATGTGTAGGGGCAGCCAGCACACAGCAAAGAGGCCCACTATTATGGCCAGGGACTTGGCAGCGTGGACCTCCCTCTGCAGTGTGGAGCGAGTTGAGGAGCCATCGCTGTGAGAATGTCCATGACACAGCTTCTGTTCCATCTGCCTGAGCTGGCGGCGGGCGGCCATAAATATCCGTGCATAGATGACCAGCATGGCCAAGAGTGGCATGAGCACACAGCCAAAAAAGTTGAAGTAAACCATGTAGTCCATAGTGACCACTTTCTCAAACAGGCACTCCGTCATGCCAGCAGGACAGGAGCTGTTGGTGACATTTATGGCCTTCATGTTCCAGCCCAGCATGGGAGTCAGTCCGATGATCACTGACAGAATCCAGCACACCGCAATGATGCCTTTGGCCCTTTTGCTTGTCACAAGGCTGTTGTACCTGATGCACACAAACAGACCAACAAAGAGGGAAAGAAAAATGGTTTAAAGCACAAGGTTTTGGGTTGTTGAATCCTGCATGCCTAATTTGGTCATATTCCCACAACACTATCTCATAAAACATGTTTGTTTTTCTTGGTGTGCAGTGTGAAATCCACTTCCTGACAGAGGAAGCTCAGGATATCACAGTAAAGAGACGCCACTTATCCTTTTCTAATATAAACAATTAAACATTGACTCTAAACCAGTACTAATATCAGTCCAACATTATTTTTTCCATTAAAAACTACCACTATCTTTACTTTAATTGCGTCAGTTTAAATGGCCATCAAACACTCTGTAACCCTACAGGAAGAAATGAACCGCTAAAAATAACGTGCCACAGGGAGCTCAAAAAGAGTCCCTTATTTGCATGTTTAATATCATAAGCAAAAATGTTATTTTTATTATAAAAACAAAATGTAATCACAGTTAATAATAGTGTAACACAAACTTATACTAACAAATGTATGCAAACCTAAACTTAACCTAAAAAAATATTATATCTCATATTACAGGACTTTGTAGTCTTTTAAAACTGGTATGAACCATAAAATATTCATGATGTCAAGGTCTTAAAACCACATACAATCTCTGTATCAGAACATTAAAAGTTAAAAGATGAAAAACTTCCATTCTTAAATACTCATATATTTTCAAATACAAAAATGGATCCTTCCATAAGTCCTCGGAAAGGCTATTGTTTGACAGCTAGGCATTCTAGAGCAGCTAAACAATGTCTAAAAGTAATAGGATATGCGCAAAGGATGTATTTCCTACCTGTACTCTAGCTCTTATTTTCCTGAGAGACTACAGCCATTCTTCTTGATTTGTGGAAATTTATATTGGAAAATTTACACCAGAGATGGAGAATATTAACGGAATGCCTTTTGGTGATTCAAGGACAGCATAGACTTTCTAGTACTTATAATTTTAGCATTGGTATCAGTACTGGACGCTTAAAAATTATATTGTTCATTCATTCATTCATTCATTGTCTGTAAACGCTTATCCAGTTCAGTGGGTCCGGAGCCTACCTGGAAGCATTGGTGCAAGGCAAGAACACACCCTGGAGGGGGCGTCTGTCCTTCACAGGGCGACACACACTGACAAATTCACTCACCCACTCACACCTACGGACACTTTTGAGTCGCCAATCCACCTACCAACGTGTGTTTTTGGACCGTGGGAGGAAACCGGAGCACCCGGAGGTAACCCATTCAAACACAGGGAGAACACATCAGACTCATCACAGACAGTCACATGGAGCGGGACTTGACCTCCATATGAAAGTACCTGCTGCGCCACCGTACCGCCCCCAAATTGCATTGTGCCATTTATAATTTATTTCCAGGTACATGGTAGCCCATCTAAAATTAGTTGTGTCTGTAATATCTACTGTTTATAGAAGGCAAGAGCCAGTTTAACTACAGGGTCACTATATGATCACCACACCCCCACCACCACCACCACCATGCTTCATTTGGAACTGCACATAAAACATCCAGCCCTGCAGCATGCATCTGCTCCCAAGTGGCATCTGGTAAGAATGGGGTGGTCTAGTGGCAATTGTTCAAATAATCCAGGGATTTAAATCTTACTCAAAGAGGACAGTAGCAGAGAGAAGTTCATTAAATCCGGCAGACTTACCGGGGCTCCAGAGCTACAAATACCCACATTCACCCAACCACACCTCAACACCTGTTAGAGCTTTGCTGCTGCAGATCCTCCAGCAGGGCAGCCAGGACTACATAATGAGCCAAACACCACATCATTTCTCCACAGAGCTTAAAGCTAGTGGCTTTGGTTCATTACTTTTTTTGGTTAGCAATATTTCATATTTGCATCTATTTATTTTTTGTTTGTTTGTTTGTTATTATTGTAAACAAAGACATTGATATGAAGCACCAAAGCTACTCCAGACCATCCAATGATTCTTAGTAACAATGTCTTATTTCATAGAAGATAATGAAATACTTTAAACTCAGCCATCACTTTAATGTTTGTGCAATTCTTGTGTTGAAATGAGTTTTTGCGGAGAGAGGAAGCTCAAATGTTCTGTATACGGCAGGGAAGAGCATGAGCTCTTCAGTCCTCCTGTGCTACAACAGTCTCTGCAAGGTAAACAAATCTGCTGTTTTAGACAGTATTTCTCCGCTATCCAACGAAAAGTATGTATCTCCCAAAATAGTAACTTTACAGGAGAAGGAAAAAACCTTCTTAACTTTCAATGGACGTCAGTGTAAAAATATTTTATTCCCAGCATTTCTATTGGTCCATTCATCATGAAATTGTCACATAGTGTGAAGGACATTGTGTTCAAATGATGTAGTAAACTAAAAATCCACATAAATGGAGAGACGTGTTTTTAATTGGACAGAGATGATATATAAATTGAACCACAGAATTGACTACTCAAATGTGACTATAGATGTGTGTGAGTGAATATGTGAGTGTGTCGCCCTGTGAAGAACTGGCGCCTCCAGGGTGTGTTCGGGCATTGCGCTCAGTGATTCCAAGTAGACTCCGGACCCACAGAGATCCTGACATGGATAAGCAGTTACAGAGAATGAATGAAAGTATTTGTAAAGCATGCAAATTTAAAATAAATTAAAAAGCAACTTCAACTTGCCGAATCCCCCCAGAACAGAGGAAGATCCAGGGGCACACATGTTTCTGTGGAAGTTTGAGAACCACTGTTCTAACTGATATATTAGGGCACCGAATACACCTTGCTTCCGTGTTTATGGGCATTGTTTAAAACTGCTTGTTTATTGTTGCAAAGGCATTTGAATGGGGAATGAAGCCATATCTATACAGTGATCAGATTACACTCTGATATAGGGGTAAAGAAAAATATCTCATTATTTGTTTTATTGCAATATAACACCCTGTCTCCACCAACATGATTTGGTTAATATGGCAGGACCCTAAATAGACAGTATAGAATGGTATAAAACATTTTATCTAGTAGCAAAGGTTAGACGCCAACATACATTTGTTTAGTTTGCAGTCACGGTGGTTAGTAAGCACACATGGTTCATTATTCAAGAGATATATTTGAACAGATTAAAAGATAAGATAATCCACCTGCATCTGGGAGGAGAACATCAAAGTAAAACAAATAAAAACATTAGAAACCTTTTACAAAAAGGATAAAAAAATAATAGAATTTATAAAAATAACAGAATAATCTGGAGATTAAGCAAACAAAATAAACAAAAAATAGAAAACTGAAAACAAAAAACACTGAACCTTGATGCTGTAGACTGCAGAAAAATTGAAAAACACTCATGGAAATAATGGTTGCTGTACGTGATATAGAAAAAATGGTACCTCTTCACTTACCAATAAAAGAGATAAAGAAGAAGCTAAGACCTGAGAATGTGATTGGGAATTTAGTTATTTCACATGTGAAGGTACATGCCACATTATCACACACGTCTTCAAAGACATTCTATCAGTGGCTAATTGATTAAAGTTTGTGGTTTAATATTTAAACTTATTTACAAATATGTGTTTAAGCTGATAGGCTTAATGTTGACTGATGGAGAAGACAAAGTAAGGTCAGTATCCAACAAGGTCTGAGCTGAGATTTAACTGTGGACATGGATGTGGGTTCACTATTTGGCAAATAACAGGTCACTGTTTTATATGTTTTAATATTTTATCCTAATTAATAACCATTAATAATAACCATTAATAAAGAGTCATAAAGACTCCTTATTTAAAATGTCAGAGTTCAGTACTGTAAACAGTGAAATTTTAACTGACACAGTTAGTCATCTCAAACAATCCACTTGCAGTCTTGACACACTACCAAACAAATTTTTAAAGAGTGTGTTTCACACTATAGCACCAGACCTAGTTGGCATTATAAACACCTCACTCATGTCGGGTGTCTTTCTGAACTCACTAAAAACTGCAGTTGTAAAGCCTCTTCTAAAAAAGAAAAATTTAGAATCATCTCAGATAAGTAACTACAGACCAATTTCTAATTTACCGTTCATTGGCAAAATCATTGAGAAAATAGTTTTCCGGCAAATCACTAGTTCTCGTCCATAAACAGAAGCCTAGACAAATTCCAGTCCGGGTTCTGGTCTTATCACAACACCGAGACTGCTCTAATCAAGGTAATTAATGACATTCGCTTAAATAGGAAAGCTGGAAAGGTATCTCTTCTATTACTTCTTGATCTTAGTGCTGCCTTTGATACCATTGACCATAAGATCCTTATTGATAGACTCGCAAACTGGACACTCAGGAACAGTTCTGAAGTGGTTTGTTTCTAACCTGGAAGGCAGGAACTACTTTGTAGAAATAGAAAATAATATTTCTGGCATCCCCCAGGGTTCTATTCTTGGTCCACGTTTATTTAATTTATACATGCTTCCTCTTGGCCAGATTCTACAGGACTATGGGCTGTCCAATCACAGCTATGCAGATGATACTCAGATTTACATGGCCCTGTCCTCAGACAACTCTGGTCCAGTTGACTCATTATGCAAGTGCCTTGAACACACTGGAACACACTAACTGGATGGGACATAACTTTCTGCAGCTGAATAAAGATAAAACAGAGATTATTCTTTTTGGGAACAGCAATGAGAGACAAGTATTGGCTGCGTATCTGGACTCGAGAGCCCTCAAATCTAAAGAACTGGCTCGCAACTTTGGTGTATTCATGGACTCAGATCTCAGTTTTAGTCTCATGTTAAAGCGGTTACTAGATCAGCATTTTTCCATCTTAAGAACATTAGTAAGATTCGAGATTTTCGGACAAAACCAGACCTGGAGAAAGTTTTCCATGCGTTTATTTCTAGCAGGATTAACTGACCTTCCAAAAAAACTATTAAACAGCTTCAGCTGATTCAAAACGCAGCTGCCAGAGTTCTCACTGTGAGCAAAAGAAAAGATCACATCCCCCCATCCTCAAATCCTTACACTGGAGACCAGTCTGTTACAGAATAGACTTTAAGGTGTTATTACTGGTCTATAAACGTCTTAATGGGGTAGGACCAGTGTGTTTACCAGATCTGCTACAGAGATATGAGCCGAGCAGAAATCTTAGATCTTTAGGAACTAGTGCGTTAGTCCTGCCTCAGGTGAAAGCTAAACATGGAGGCAGCGTTTAGCTCCGGCGCCGCTCCTAAATGGAACCAGCCGACTGAGAATATTAGAAGAGCACCAACTTTAGACACTTTTAAATCAAGGCTTAAAACATTCCTGTTTGAGCAGCTACAGCTCAGTTTAAAATACTCTGCATTTTATTCATTATTGGCACTTTAGTTCTTTTCATTTATTGTATCATTTTAAATTGTTTTAATCATTTTTATCATGTTTTCTTTTACTCTTTTTATGTATTTACTTTTATTTCAATATTTTAATTGTTTTATTGACTTTTCTGATTTTTATTCTTGCTTTTAATTTAACTGCTTCTTCTTTAAAGCACTTTGAATTGCTTTTGTATGAAAGGTGCTCTATAAATAAACTTGCTTTGCCTTGCCTATAAATCATAAACCTTTATTTGTGTAGTCGTCAAATTGTACACACACACACACACACACACAAAAAGAGATTTTTTTTTATATTATTTTGTTAAAATTGTGTTTCCTGATTGGTTTTATATTAATTTTTATCATATTGATTAGTTTGGCTGGAAATTAAACAAATAATTAATGGTCTCTGCCCTTGTGCACAATTCTGAATTCAAATGAGCTTGGCCACAAAGTGACCAAATGCTTCGGTAAACCATTTTTAATACCCAACAGTTATCATTGCTATAGTCTTCAACTGACAATTAATCTGACCAGAAGAATGCAGTGGCAGAATATTGTCTTCCACAGAGGTTTATGGTAACACAGTGTTAATTAGTTACAATATTGAACTGGATTGATTGAAAGGGCACAGTTCTGATGGTGGAATTGCTTTCCTCATTATTTGTACATCTACATTAATCACCAGGATGGAAATTAACCAAGAAACATACCAACCAACAATGACCTAATCAACCATAGCTAATGTGACATAGGGCTGAGGGCGACTCATACTACAAACAGCATACTGCAATGAACACAACAGATATTATCTTATCTGTTCTACACTCTCAGAAAAAAAAATCTATGGTGCAGGTATATTACAGGTTACTAAAGGTAAACTCTAAACAGTGTAAATATACCTATAAAGGTCTACTGCTTGTACCCTTAATGACCAATAATGTACATCTACCATATCTTTTTTTTCTGAGAGTGTAGAACAGATATGATAATATGTATTGTGCTCATTACACTCTCCTTTCCAGAAGGAGAGGTGAATATGTGTTATTATTTATTATAGAACTGTGTAAATTTAAAGAACAGAACATAAGTCCTGGAGATGAAACGGCGCATATGAAATCAATTTTTTCAACAATCCTATCAAGCAACCTTTTTTTAAAACTACAATACAATATAATAGAATAAGAATAATGTTCCCTAACTGAGGGTACTGAATATGTACCCATGAATGTACCACCACAGTAACAGTAATTCTGACAGTGTATATGGTTCTTGGCTTAGAATCTGTAACTAATAGAGAATCTTTATTTTTGGAGGTTATTTAAATTTGTCAAATGTTACAGCTCACACATCTCACATCAATGTTTCTTTGATCGGGTTTAAAGGAACTGAAATTGGTTCTTCTTTCATTCATTCATTCATTCATTCATTCATTCATTCATTATCTGTAACCCTTATCCAGTTCAGGGTCGGTGGGTCCAGAGCCTACCTGGAATCATTGGGCGCAAGGCGGGAACACACCCTGGAGGGGGCGCCAGTCCTGCACAGGGCAAAACACACTCACACAATCACACCTACGGACACTTTTGAGTCGCCAATCCACCTACCAACGTGTGTTTTTGGACTGTGGGAGGAAACCGGAGCACCCGGAGGAAACCCACGTGGACATCGGGAGAACACACCAACTCCTCACCCGGAGTGGGAATTGAACCCACAAACCCCAGATCCTTGGATTCTGCTTTCATGTAGTTCCAAAGAGCTCTGATCTCTCAACATGACAATCTTAAATGGTTATGACACAAACAAACTCATTCTGAATGGTTTGATGATAAATGCTCCATTTTAGTAAGCATTGCTCTTGGTGGTGGATTTAGAAATCTGATGTCTGAAGCATTTGTTGTCAAAGGTAATTCTGAGTGATGTAAGTCATTGCAGTAATGATAACATATTTATCACATAGTCCTTCATAGGGCCCTCTGCCCATCATGCTCATATCCCTGCAGCATTGTTACTCACCTCAGAGGGATCTTGATGGCAATGTAGCGATCCACTGCAATGGCGAAGAGGCTGAAGATGGAGCTTTGTGTGAGCACCAGCACAAAGCATGCGATAAACAAGCAGCCATGGAAGTTGCTGCAGAAGCCCGTGCTAATGACGATGGCAAAGGGGATGGCCAGGAGTCCCACGGCGATGTCAGCCACAGCCAGAGAGACCACAAAGAAATTGGTGATGCTTTGCAGGTTGCTGTTGAGGCACACAGCCCAACAGACCAGCACATTTCCAACCACGGCCAGCAATGCTATCAGCAGCTCCATGCATATGTAAGCCATAGAGACCTTGGTCACCATGCTGGCAAAGTGGTTGGTGTCGTCTGCCAGTATGAAGTCTCAGTAGCAGTCATAGCTGGGCCTCGGGGGTCTCCCTGAGGCATGGGCAACAACCCACCACTCGAGTTATGAGCACCCTTCCCTTGGAACAGGTGTGAGAGCAATGCGAGGGTTGAAGAAGAGTTAACCTCACCCTCTCCCCCACTGTCCATGCCGTCTTCTGGTGACAAAGCAGGTATTGCAGCTGTCAGGTCAAAAGGGACGAATGTCCGAATGGTCTTGCTGTCCCTTCGGACGTATCCGAGATGTGGCCTCTTTGCCGACCTTCTGTTTACCCTCTTTTCCGGATCTCAGATATAAACCATCTCAGCCAAACAGATGTTTGTGGGGTTAGTTGGAGAAGCTCCAGCAGAAGTCACTCTGAGGTCCCTAACCCTGCAAACAGAACAATCACAACACATACTGAAAGATCAGGCTCTCTCTGCTAGCTAGGTCAAAAAAGCAATCTGTCTCCGAAACAGAAGGTCAGTTTCCCACAACAGAAACACAGGACTGTCCAAAGTCCAACAATACGATTTATTTTAAGACTGCCTTCACAAATATTCATGAAATATGTTTGTAACTCTGCAGTTTATCATAAGACCAGGCTGTGTTTCCTCTCCGGTCTCCAGGAAGTGTGCATTTGAACTTTGCAGTGATTGTGCTATTATTGGCTTAAGTAGCGTAGAACAAGTATCCTTTTGTTCACGTATTCACATGACTCTGCTTAGCACAGCCCTGTGCTAAATTTTTCAAAACTGCCTAAAAATGAGTCAGCCTTTCTGATAAATCATAAAATGCTGCCAGCATGGTTTTGTCCATTACTCAGGTATGTCAACATAACAAATTACTGACCTCTTGTAATATGCACTTCTCGCTCTTTGATTTCAGATGGCAGCACCAATAAAGCAGCGACATGTGGTGAAGATAAGGTCTTTTACCTATTTTATGAGGGAAAAAAAAGACCTAAGGAAAACAAACAGTAGCTGTGATACATTTGTGTCTGAACGGGAAGCTCTGAATAGAGGAAGACCAGTGAGATTATTACAGTCTTTTTTTAGGGTTTCAGGAGAAGTTACTTATACTTCAATCATTGGAAGCAAATTTACAGTTCTGTCATAGAAAAGCTAATATTAGATAAGCTTCAATTTCTTAGACTTATAATATTTCCTTATTTTAATCAATCGTGAAATGAGGGAAGCATAACAGATACAAACTGCTCTCACACAGTTTCTGTGGTGTGGAAGTTCTCTTCAGAGTGTACAACACATGTTTCACAATTTCCTGAGAAGGTTCAATGCGGCTGTATGTGTGCACCAGGCTTTGTGTGCATCTCAAAGGGACTTTCCATTAAGGTTTGTTATTGTGCTCTTTGCATTAACTTAATCTGGTTACACCTGAGAGGAAACCTGCTGACAACATTTTACTCTTGCACAGAGACATGGCGTATTAGGTATGGTGTATAATGAAGAAGCACTGCTCTAATTTCAAACTGTCAAACCTGACAGAGGGGTGAGGATAAGTTTCCAGCTATGAACATGTAAAAATACATTTAGGAAGCAATATCAATCAAAATTTGGATAAAGACTTAAATGTGGGTTCTTTAATAAATTAAAAACCAATGCTGCCAAAGACATAAATAACGCATTGTGCAAAGTCAGTAACTAAAATAGGGCTAAAAGAAAACCTTTTCACCAATATTTTCACCAACATTTGACCAATTTTTTAAAGATTTCCATAATTAAACTGTTGAAACGTAAACAAAGTCATACAGACTGGTTTGACGTAAGTAGTTTCTTGAAAAATATCTTCCTTTTTTCTTACTGAAAATAAAACTAGAAATTTGTTTACTAAACAAAACGAGAACTCATGCAAGACTTTTATATTTAATGCTTCTAATGTTAAAGTTTGGTAAAGCTGAAAAAAATAAATCCATGAAAATGCTAGTTAACTTACACAACCCTGCATGTACCCATCTACCAAGTGTTTTAGGTTAAAACTTTTTTAAAAATACGGTCATAAAACAGTATTACAAACATCTAATAATACATTAATGCATGTAACAACTTTATGACTTTTAGGGACAATAAACCATTCAGACGTCTGTTTCCAGTCACCACTGCTATATACAAAATTCTTATTTTAGCATTTTTACATCAAATTAAGGTATCTAGAAGTTTTAATAAGGTACGGTGACCAGATCTGAGATGTGGGGTGGACGACTACTGACGTGCAGACTGACCAATTAAATGTTTACAGAAAAGGTTATCGACCAATAACGGTAGCTCTACCGTCCAATCAGAAGATTTTAGGCTACTTCACCATACCCCCTTCTCACTCAAGCGAACCAATCGGAGTAGGGGAGGGCGGGACTAGTTTGTGAACGAAACTTCTCGAAATTCTATGTAAGCTCCAGAAAAACAAAACGTTTGTGAAATTCCGCCCGGACATTTTTTTTAAGTCAAAAAAAAGAGTAAAGAGTCCGGGTAAAAGAGGACGTCTGATCACCCTAAATAAGGGATGACATTGCCCTTTAAGAGAAGAAAGGCTTAAATAGAGGTTGAATAAGTTAGCCTAATCTCTTCCATATATTCATTCATTTATTTGTGGGGATACTCTTCATGCTAACGGAAAGGGTAAATAACAAATGGAGCGCAATATTGGACAGCAAATAATACAACACTGAAGAAATTTGAATTATAAAAATTGTGTTTTCCCACCTAACATACCCAAGATAAAAAAAAAATACTGACAGAACCCCCCAAAACATTAAAAAGAAAGACATCTCTTTAAGTCATTTCTCCTTCAACCATTAAATACATTGGAAAGACAATGAGACTTTTGCTAATGTCTCCTGCTGCTCAAATGATTCTCCTGAAAAAAAGGGGCTGAGGAATTAGATATTTACATGTTAAAGATTTTCAGTACACCTTCAACCACTTCTTATTTAGCAGTAAGGGACGTCTCAGTGTTGAAGCTGTGAATTCCGCTTCTTATCTTGGCAGAGTTATCTAGCATACCTCACTGTCTCCTGTGGGGTTTAGATATTCCCTGAGCAACATTTAAGCACTAGGAAAATTGGAAAGCTGAGAATTATTCCAAGACGCTTAAACACTGCTAATAAATCCCTCGACGAATGAATGAACGTTAACCCCTCTCAGCTCTGTAGTCTGTCCTCAGTATTGAGTGAGAATTTATCTCAGAAGACGTGGAGACGTGCAGATCTACAGCAGAGTTCTCACAGTAACGACTCCTGCTGACCGGCTAGCAGCGCTAGCTAACTACTACTAACCGCCTTCTAACTTCACTTTCTGACAGTTTAGACTCTGCAAACCACATGTTAAACTGTGAACGTGTGGTAAAATAAAACAAAAACAGAAAAAAAACCACACACCAAACAAAAAGTCCAGCAACAGTTCAGTTCCAATACGTTGACCAATGCGAATTTGGTAAATAATCATTTCTGACTGACACTAAAGCAGAGCATTTAATTCTCTCCCTGTGAATCTCAGTCTAGAGTACCTGTAGTAGGATGTAGAGACTTGTCAGTGACACTGATAACAAAAAAGTGCAACAAAAAAGTGCAGAGCTGTCATGAGATTCAGGGATAATATTAGAAACGTGTCAGTACTGACAGCACTTATTTTATGTTTTCTTGTACTATTTCATTTTAAATTTACATTAATTGGGATGATTTTGTATTTTAAACATAATAACAAACCAGTTACAATAGCGTTACTAGAGCAATGTGTTGTTATTGTGTTAGTAACGGGATTAAATTCCAGCTCGTGTCCTCCACTAACTGCGCATGTTAACTAAGGTCATCCGGGGATTGTCAATAAAATCTGTCATTCAATATTCAGGTCAAATCTGTAGATTCAGTACATACCTCACATTCAGGTTCGAAGTTGGGCAAATCTTTTCTGTCCTGGTGAATAACTGTGTGGAGAGTGTGGACAGTGACTTTCGCTGTTAACGTTGTTCCTCATCACATCAGGGGGGAAAAGTAATTGAGGTTAAATTGGTAAAAATCCATCAAAGAAGACCGAACCACTAGGCTTGGTTTTACTTGCAGCTACGTTTAAATTAAGCCTCCAGAAGTTAGATCAGCCTGTGGTTTGTGAGGCGAGAGAGAGAGAGAGAGAGAGAGAGAGAGAGAGAGAGAAAGAGATCTTTGCTCTATGTACGTGCGTGTTTGAGAGAGAGAGAGAGAGAGAGAGAGACCGTCTGTATAAATATACACACGCCTTTCGAGTTTGTTTCTAATCCCCCATCTCGTCTCATCATCCAGTGATGTATAAACTGTAGTTGTGTGCATGATTACTTTTTAAAAACAAACAAAACGATATGACCTTTTCAAAAACAACCAAAAAACACCCTTATTATATTCCATAAAGCACAAGTATATTCATGAATAATTCATATTAATTACAATGTATTATATACAATTTACACATAAATAAGTTTATGTATGAAAACAAATAACTGCAGTTGTGCATTAAAAGGGGTTTAGGTGTGTTCTCTGTTGTGACCAGACATTTGTAGCATATATATCTGCTGTTACATTGCTGCCCTCTATGCAGCAGACTGAAATGTTTTGTCAGCTTGAACAGGAAGCACACTTCACCAGTGAGAGTCCTTGTGTCCTTGGGTGATACTCTTAAAGCTGTAATAGCTTAGTCCTCTGACATGATGCAAAATGTATATATGCTTCTGGATAGGAACATCTCCCAAATTCCATAAATGTAAGTGTATCTAAGGGTGGTGAATATCAGCGGCGGTTGTTTGGCTTTATACACTCTCAGAAATAAAGGTAGGGTAGTGGAACAATATTGTCACTAATGGTACAAACAATGTGAATGTACCTTTAAAGGTACAATTATGGCTTTAAAATTCAGTTTTGTGCCCTAAAGGTATAATACATTGTCTTATTATGCATTGTCATTATAGAACTGTGTAAAATAAAAGGACATAATAAAAGTCCTGGACATGAAATTTGGTGTGAAATCAACAGATTTTTTTAAAAAAAATCTACAATTGTAATTGAATATGGTACAGTAATGTTCCCTAACTGAATGTACTGTATATGTACCCTTGAGGATAATGTTACAGTGATAGTATTTCTGACAGTGTAGCTCCTACTAACCTGGGCAACAATGAGGGAATTAATACACTTGATTGTTCACACATACGTTTCACTTCATAGCAAACAAATAATTCACAGATTTGACTAAAAGGAGAGCTTTGTCTGTACGTATTACCTGTAATACCCATGTAGGCAGTGATTCCCGCTTTTAGATTTTTAAGAGAGAACACATCTGCTAATACGAGAGCAATATTTGATAAAAGTATCTTAAATATTGTTGTTGTTCACTACTCTTCATATTGATAACAGATTATTAGAATTGTTGAGTCTGATTTGAATCTAAAATATAATTATTCTGACTTGACCCACTCACCTCAACTCTCCTGTCCTGAATCTCACACATTCTCACCTGGTCACCTCAGCCTAGCGCAGCTCAATATTCAGTGATAACAATGCTGTAAACTTATACGTATCTATTTATATTTCTCTTATTAAATATAAATAGACAACTATTAAATGTAGATTTTTAATAATAAACAAAAACAACAAACCAACACAAACCTTTGGGTGGAGGCTGTTATCATAACACCTAATTAGATTAATTATTATTATTAGCAGTTTTCCACATACACTTCCATTAAGCATTCATTCGCAGGCTTCTACAGACATTTCCACGTGATTTATTCATGAATGACAAAGCAGCAGTGGTTCACACTCATGAAGAACAGGGTAGAAGCAATTAAGAAGAAAACAGGACTTAAGAGCTCAAATATCCTGTTTCACTTGACTTCTGCATTAAAATGGACACAAGCAATCAGGAAACCAGAGGCGAAGCAAGTTCCACATTCAGCCAACTCACGAATACACTTCCTAAACCACTCCCACTGACTGGTGTAAGGTTATCTTTAGTATCCGCCTCTATATCTAGTGCAGAAAAGGAAACGCTGTAATTTTTTCCCTTTGTGATAACATTTAAGCACTTTTGCAGTTACTGAAATGAAAACGCTCAATCTCAACATCAGTGTATTGCTCGTACGTGATCACGAGCTTCGAAACGCAGTTTGAGTTTGCTCGGTGACGTGGCCAGGCATCATCACCAGCAGTAGCACCATTGTGGTTGTATTTGGAGCAGTCCTGTTCTCAGCTCTCTATATAAAAGATCAAAGGTATAAACTAATGCTGCCCAAAGAATGGCACATGAGTGGATCCAATTTGGCCAGAAAGTTACCCCAATCCACACCAAATTATTAATCATTAATTCACTCAAACCCACATAGATATAAGGAAGAACACACCAACCTCCTCACAGACAGGGACTTCCTGTTAGGACTGAGCCCAGAACCCTGAGACCTTACAGTTTTGTGGCAGCAATATCACCTGTAGCCTTCTGTTTACAATTTTACATATATATTTTACAAGACGTGATTTGAGTCTGTATTTGTATATCTTATGGTCTTTTATGGAATTCAGCCCACTAAAAGAAATCAAAAAACTATGGTACTCGTGGATTAAGAAAGGTGCACAACCAGGCATCAATAATACACACAAATACAGTAATGTTCAGAACGATCTTTTATTGAGGGTTAGACTCACACGTCTAAGGATGTTTTTAAGAAAATGCTTTACAAGGTATCCTCCCAAGTCTTTCATTAACATAGAGGAAATGTTACTGACACAACCAGAAGGGATCAGTGAATGATGCTACAGTGAATGTAAAATGTAGTCTCTCATTCACAATGATACAATCAGTGTGTGAGGTAATGATTAAAAAAAAAGGGGTTTTCCAGTGAGTGAAATCTTGACAAATTATACAAATCTGTGTGATCAAAATGTACCATTATTACATTATTTGTTGGCCGTTTCATCTGGTCACAGAGAAATTAGTTTACGACACCATCACCAAGTCAGACGCCCTGTTTTCAGCATAAACTTTTAATAAGTCACTAACAGCAGCTTTATGATACATAAACAAATCAAAACCTTATGTTTTCAAATAACGCTTTTTTCACTCAAACTCAGAAAAGCACTTGACTCATGGAATAAATTAGACATTGTTCCTTTTCTTTAGATAAATGACATTTGACTCAAAAATATATGCACTTCAAATACCTTATGTACAATTTTAACATTATCCCTTGCTATGGGTCTAAGCATAAAGATTTGTAATAAATTTCTTAATTGTTTCAAATTTATCATCTGACAATACGAATGCACGTGAGCAAAATAGAATGGAAAGATCTTTATAATACAGTACTTAAGGCAGTGCAGCAAGATATCAGAGCAAGTACAACTTCGCATCTGGGCTAGGTTTTCTGCTCAACAAGCCTGTTCTTTGACAGTTTAAAAAAATGTTTATGGTGCTCTTGGCTATAGGTTTGTGCAGAAGCTTAGCTTAAGTCCCAAAAAAGAGGAGCCGCTGAATGAAATCAGATTTATTCAAGAGGAATGCTGTTGTTTCACATTATTATTTAGCATACAAACATTCAGTTCTATTTTGTGCTTCAGTATCAGTAAGAAATATCGGCTAGATAGCACAGCAGGGGTCAGCTAGAGAACTTGAGGACCAGAGTAGAGCTCCCTCTGTATGTTCAGCCCAGCATGGTGCTGATTACAATCAAAAAATGCATTCACTACTTCTGCTCTTCAGAGGCACTAAGTGAGCCAGATATCATTTTGGAAGCAGTGAGATTCTAATAATAAAGGATATCAGTGGAAAAAGGCCTGGAGAGTAGTGAAAGCAGCCAAGCTTCCATCCCATTGATACCTGAAACTCTTTCAGATTTGCATACAAAAGCCTGCGGCTCTTTGAATGACAAAACGAAATGGGGAAACGAAGGAAAAGAGCTTGTTCAGTCAAATGTCAAAGAGCAACACTGTTGAACAAATGGCAGCCGTGAACCTTACATCTGAGGCTTTGGAAAGCCTATGTTTAATAATTAAAACATAAAAACTCCAACAATACTAAATAAAGCTTTCTGTTAGGTGGAGCAGCCTAATCAAGAATGATATGCAAATCTTATTAAACAGATTATCATTATAAAATGCAATCACACTGACATAAAACAGCAAGATATCAGCTAATAAATAATAAACCCTCAATTATTAAATCAATGTGTCAGGCAAGGCACCGTTATCATGAAAGCCAAGGGAAAATAAAAAAATAATAAAAAAAACATGGGTGAAATCCTCTTCAAAACATGAAAAATACACACACTGGAATGCAATACACAGGACTACAATAATGAAGATTAATGATGGTCCACTGCAATAAATGCTGATTTTTTTTCACATAAAGCTGCCTGTCCAATGAGGATGAACAATGAACAATAGCTTATAGGGACAACTTAAAAATGAACCTGCATAGGAGCTTTATTCCACTGACTGTAAATCAGGAATGAATGAAAAAACTCTTTCTGTGAACACGTTATAAATGTGAAAGCACACACACACACACACACAAATATAAGAATTAAAAAAGCTGCAAGTTCACACAACTGTGAAAAAGGTCCGTATTAACCGTGATGAATCCTAGTAAGTAGGACGAACACTGCAAGGGGGCGTGGGGCAACATGTGTGCACCCCAGGCAATAAAAAGCAGCCGCAAATGGTGAAATGTATTTTGAATATCTAGGTAAGCAGCTGAATGACTGCTGGCATGCAGGCAACAACGTAGGCATCAGCAAGATGATGTTTCAGAGACTCAGGTCTCAAAGTACTTGTAGATGGACGTGACATAGGTCATCACACTTTGCCAGTCTGGTCTTTCTGTGTGCACCATCTCCCCAATGTCCTGAGAGAAAGACAGAGAGACCGCCCATTCATCACAGAGAGAGAAGAAATGAGAAAATAAGATTAAAGGTATGTAAGAGTTGAGACAGATAAAGACAGCCAGAGAGAACAACAGAGAGAGAGAGAGAGAGAGAGAGAGAGAGAGAGAGAGAGAGAACAACAGAGAGAGAGAGACAGAGTGAAGGCAGGTAACTAAAGAGTTACATAATAAAAAGCAAGGAACAGCTAATGATACTGAAACTGCATTTTGATACGACCAAAAAAATAATTGTAAACCTCAAACTTCGTGTTTAACTTTATAATCGTCCAACTATAGCTCTCTCTGGTAACGTTAGTGCAGCGGATAATAAACTGCTGCTTTTCAAGGAAGGGAAATTCAAGTCGGTTCTCCAGATCAACCAATAAAGGGATGGTTGCATGACATGTCATTAGTCTTTCCCCATTATTAGGTGTTGCATTTAATGAGGTAATAAAACCAGACCACATAGACTTAGATGCAATTAAAGTTTTTGCATTGAACTCACCAGTGTAGACTTAATTCCCACACTCTCTGCTGCCTGAAATGCCAATGTAAAATTTCGCCTCTGGGGAAGAAAAGGAAACAAAGGGAAGTAAAGAACAGGTCAAATGGACATCTTAAAACCCTATATGTGATCGTTTGTATGTGCATTCTGGTGTGTGTGTGTGTGTGTGTGTGTGTGGAACAAGATATCAGACCTTGTCTTGGCTGTTGAGCTCTTGGTATGGGATGTGTGCAGGTAGATAAGTGTGGAGAACAGCACAAAAGGCCAAGCCATCATTCCAGCTGCTGCTGAAATTAGTAATGTCTATATTCTGAGAAAAAGGAAAGAAAAACATAACACTTTGTCATATCATGCAGAATCTGGCCTGTATTAGCACTCAGAATCTCTTACGGAGGCCGTAATTCTATCTCCCATTCCAAATTTGATACATCTGCTTGTTAGTGGCAGGGGTGTACTGTTTTGATAAGAATCACTTCTGCACACTCTGGATCCTGCGGCATAATTTTGCAAGAAAATAAGTTTCAGTTAAAACTAGAGATGGCTTTTACTGCAGAAACTGAGTGTTTTGAGGTGACTGCAAAACTATCACCAATTGTTACACCGGCAAACATTTGAGACAGATTTAGAAAAGCTGAAGCACATTCAGACTTATTTTTCGTTCTAGTTTTAACTGTGAACAAGTTAAAACCACATTGGTAACCGAGTTATGTATGCATGTGGACTTATAATAAGAGTCTCATTAAAAGTAATGGGGAAATCCTGATCCAGCTGATATTCCTAGCTACAAACAATCGTTTAAAGCTCAGAAAACATTGTGTAAATCACTAAACCATTGACATTATTTGGGTAATGGCAAAAATTTGATGCAAAAATTAATCTAAATAGATAAAGCATTTTTTTAAAGGTGAAAAGTTTAGCCAAAGCCTCTGCTCACACACAAAATAATTACTGAACTCTAAGGAGTTTAGACACTCCCTTGTGCCAAATGAATCATTTTTAAATGTACAGGTTTGAGAAAGGAGGATTTCTCTAGAATTTACAGGTTAAAGTCTCCAGCAGAAAGTAAAGTGATATATATATGAAAAATAATGTGCTGAAAAGGGGAATTCAGACATTTACCACTGAGCACTAGAGTGGTGATCATGCACTCTAAAGGACCCTCAATAAAAATAAATGCAAGACAAAAAAATGGGATTAAAGGTTATAAAGATAGAGGCTTAACTGTTTGAAGTTTGATTTGAGAGATCTCAGTTATGAGCGAGCGAGCTTATGCCACCCACCACTAGACAGCCCAGTGAGCGTTCAGTTCACACGTGCATCTCTGTCATATCACTATTTTTAATAGCATTAAGTGTGTAGTGAATAAGTTAAGCGATGGAGCACGAAAAAAATAAACCTCCCCCAACTTCCTCCGCCAATCTCCCCCACTTCCGCCAGCATCTTCATCTGATCTTCAAGGTAAATACACTTAATAGAACTAGTTTATTTATAGTTTATTTACATTCTCTTTTATTATGTATTATTTTTTTATATACATTATTTTTCTTATTTAAAAAACATGTAAAAAAAAAAAGGTGTTGTGGATTTTGAGGGGCTGGAACGATGAAAATAAATCTTAACAAGGACAACAGGGTGTTGCCCACCACAACAGACAAAAGCTATTGACAGTCAAACCTAGCAGGGTATTTCACACGAATGTTAAATCATTAAACTGGGAGGTATGGGGAGGGACATGTGGTATTAAAACCATTGCCTAGTTCCCAACTCTACAAAGCAGCTCAGAAAGACAGGCTGACCTTCCCCTCTGTCTAACAAGGAGTGTTTGCCCAACAGACACATTTATCAATGTCAGCATATCTCACACTCGCTTTAACCCATATACAGCGGAAACCAACAAACAGCTCAGGCCATTTATGGCTTTGTTATGACCAAGGCAGTTCATGTTTCACTGTAGTTCAGTGCAATTAGTTAGCCAATAACACTCACGTGTCTATCAGGAATATCAGGGCCGTTCAGGTAAAGTGGAAGCCTCTAAGGGATAGAAGCTTTCCCATTATAAATCTTTCA